>NC_068368.1:37279388-37344388 GCF_020536995.1 Dreissena polymorpha | reverse complement strand
TGTCATCTGATCAGATTGATCATTATTTTTCGTTCGATCAGGTTGATCATTGTTTGTCATCCGATCAGGTTGATTATTGTTTGTCATCCAATCAGGTTTATCATTGTGGTCACAATATAGTAAAAGATTTCCTACACAAATTCAATGTAAAAGCAATAACTTTAACGAAAAATAAAGTTAAACTTTTGCGCATAGAGACCCTCATAACCATACCTTTTCTCGAAGAGCATTCCAAGCCGAATTGATTTAAGCAATAAAAAAGATAGGTCACGCGGTATGTAAGAAAAAACTCGTCACGAATCAAAAGTCACTGTTTTACAGCCATCTATTTACCGGCTTCTATCCAGTTCATGAGGGTTTCCCGCCATCTGTCAAAGTCTTATGTAGTCTTCAGATAAAAGAGTGAATTTCTAGTAAACAACAATGTTTTCCCTGCCACATGCACACAGAAATATACTAAAATAAAGTCATGGAAAGTGACCCTACAGAGAACCGTGTCTTCAAATAAATGATGTTCATGATTTTTGGAGAGTATAGCATTGCACTCCAAAAAGATTTAGTACAGTGTAACCTTGTTTGTCGTCAACTCAGGTTGATCATTGTTTTTGTCCCATCAGGTATATCATTGGTTTTCGTCCACTCTGGTTGATCATTGTTTGTCGTCCGATCAGGTATATCATTGTTTGTCGTTCTCTCAGGTTGATCATTGTTTGTCGTCCTATCAGGTTGATCATTGTTTTTCCTCCGCTCAGGTTGATAATTGTTTGTCGTCCGATCAAGTGATTCATTGTTTTTCGTCCCCTCAAGTTAATCATTGTGTCATGCGATCAGATTGATCATTATTTGTCGCCCGATCATTGTTTGTCATTCCATCAGGTTCACTATTATTTGTCATCCAATCAGGTTGATCAATGTTTGTGTTCCAATCAGTTTGATCATTGTTTGTCGTCCGCTAAGGTTGATCATTATTTTTCGTCCGATAAGGCTGATCATTGTTTGTCCTCCGATCAGGATGATCATTGTTTTTCGTCCGCGCAGGTTGATCATTTTTAGTCGTCCGATCAGGTATATCATTGTTTGTCGTCCTCTCAGGTTGATTATTGTTTGTCGTCCGATACGATTGATGATTGTTTTTCGCCCGCTCAGGTTGATCATTGTTTGTCTTCCGATCAGTTATTTCATTGTTTTTCGTCCTTTTAGGTTGATCATTGTTTGTCGTCCGATACGGTTGATCATTGTTTGTCGTTCTCTCAGGTTGGTCATTGTTTGTCTTCCGATCAGGTATATCATTGTTTGTCATCCGATCGGATTGATAATTGATTGTCATCAAATCAGGCTGATCATTGTTTGTCTTCCGATCAGGTATATCATTATTTTTCATCCGATCAGATTGATAATTGTTTGTCATCTGATCAGTTTGATTAGTTTTGTCATCCGATTAGGTTGATCATTGTTTGTCGTCCAATCAGTTTGATAATTGTTTTTCGTCCGATCAAGTTGATTATTGTTTGTTGTCCAATAAGATTGATAATTGTTTGTCGTCCGACCAGATTGATCATTGTTTGTCGTCCGATAAGCTTTAATTTTGTTGTCGAGCGATCAGGTAGGTAATTGTTTGCCGTCAGATCAGGTTAGTTCCTTTTGTCAAACAATCTTATTACATCTATGGTGTCGTCTGACTAATTTCTTTGCCGACAGATACGATAAAAATAACAATAATCTGATTCTTTTAATTATGTTTTTCTGAGTGCAAATTTCATTGTTTAACAACTTTAAAATACTTTTTGCTCTGGATAGCCTGTGAACAGAACGTATGGCTTGACAATGAACGCTTCGACAAGATCCATTCTCCATTCTTCAAAGACGGATAATACGAGCAGGATGTCGTCTGTCAGTGGAAGATTCGCAAGCCAATGCGCCAGGTAACTATGGAAACGCTAGTATGGTAACTATGGCAAGTGTACCGCTATCGAAAAGCAGTATAATATATGATACACGAATTTATTTGAACTTTTTTCGTGCCAGTATTACTTAAATGGGATGAGTATTGATTTGACTTTAAATAAGTTTATTTTAATCATTTACCGTTACTTTTTCTTTTAATAACACATGCAACTTATGAACGAAAATATATTGCATAATAACATCAACTTGTTTGTTCATGCATACATCTTTAAACTGCTTCATGCCAGATTGTGAGGTGAATATCAATGAGGACATAAAACTTGTTTGCAATCTCCGGAATACTCACCCAATGCATCAAATCATGCATCGCAGATTGTTACAAAAAAAATACTTTAAAAAAAAGATTGATCCATTCGGAATTATGACTCTCGACGGTATTGACGGTTTAATGTTAGAATTTAACTTTCGAATTATTAAGTATTTACTCTATAGAAAGAAAAATGTGAACATCTGTCGTCGCCGAATTACCGTTAAGTTGCGTCGCGTTCATCGCAGGGTGACGCCTACGTCAAACCGGTTTACGGTTGTTATTTTGTTTACATAAATTTGCAAACAATGTTTTTCAGAGTTAATCATTTCCCGTTCTGTGACGTTGCATCTTTCAAATAATCCGTCTGCAAAATAAATTACGTTTTACATACTATATGATTGAAGGTTATAATAATGCTTCATATAATTACTTCATTAGTTCATTAAAAACTTATAATTCGCGTCTGTGTTGCTTTGATAAGGTTCTTCTGAATATCTCCTTTACGTCGCTGGACCTTCACGGTGAGGCCTCAAACTGAAATGCTTCCGGAGACTTCGTCCGCATCGGAGTGGGGCGCTACTTTTGCGGCTCCCATGAAGTTCCGGAAGTGACGGTTGGGGAACAAAAGAGGGAACCACGGTCACGTTCTCGTCGCGTGCCGGGGGCGCCGAAGAAAAACGCGGTAGCTTTTCTTTGGTCACCACAGCACAAGATTCGTATAATCGGACAATTGAATGCAACATGCATTCATTCAAGGAATGAACATATGTATTCTCAATGCATTTATTCTTTAAGCTCGTTCGAAAAAGTACATTACTTTAATTAATTTCTTCTTTGAACGTGCTTCAAAAAAACTTTGCTAGTGTATCAATAATGTTGCTTCATTTAGTTTTCTTTGTCGAAAACTGTAGTATATACGCTTGTTTAATTTCTAGTTAGAAGTTATTTGATTACTTATCGTTTTAAGGCTTTGTTCCCGAGAATTTACAAGTGGAACAAATGCTTAGTGCCTTCAACGTCTCTTGGCAACCACCAAATACCCCTTCTTCACAACCAGTCGCTTACGTCATCCGCTATAAGATGACATCATCTTCGATGGCCAAGGAAATCACTGTATCACCTGAAAGGACATACTTCCTGCTGTCTACTTATCCTCATTTCGGAGTGGAATTTAGCATCGAAGTGTACGCACGATTTGATATTGGAAACGGGGAATCGGCCGGGCCAGTAATTATCCGATCTAGTAAGTGAATCTCATTTTCAACCATATGTATATACTTCGAAGCGTACGCACGATTTGATATTGGTAACGGGGAATCGGCTTGCCAGTTATCATCCTATCTAGTGAGTAAATCTCCATAATGTTCATACTTAAGTATACAGTGAAACGTGTTTACGAAAACATGGAGTATATGTATCCCGTAAACACACATATATGTATAGTTTTACCAGAAATTCAATGTTTAATTTGTACATGCATTTCCAATCTTTAAGTAAGTTTAATATATGTGATTATTCATAGATAGATTATTGATAACAAAAAAAATTATTAAAAAAATTATAGTAATATTGAAACCTTTATCGGTCAGTTTCGCTATCCATTGAATATTTATCCACAGAATGTTCTCGAAACATCACCGTCACGGGCAACGGCGAACATTTGAACAGCCCTTATTACCCAAGCAACTACGAACCCGACACCGTCTGTGACTGGAACATATTTCCGATGAGTGGTCACGAGGTAAGCCTCTACTTCGAGCAAGCCTCGTTTGGGACCGGAGATTACCTTGATGTCATTTCCGCCGGAGCCTCGTTCGCAAGATTTGATACGTCATTTCATCCAACACACGCGCTTACGTTCAGCGCTCCTGTCAAGGTCATTTTTCAGAGTGATTTTGCGAGCGAGGCTAGCGGATTTCGAACCAATTTGTCGTCTATTCCAGTTGCGTTCATAGGATAGAGATCTATGGATGTTCAAGCGTATCGATTTACGACAGTAAAGCGATAATCGCAATTTGTAAATTTGTATAAAAAAAGACATGTTCAAAGACATCAAAGAATTGTGTAATTGTAGAAGATCAAAGAAGAATGTTTAATAACATTTGTAAAATTGTGTTATGTTGTTTTACTGAGATGTTGTATTTTTTATCGCAAATCCTACAAGCTATTTAACATACAGACTGCTCGTTCTTATCAAATTCATATATTTTAATTTTATACCACAGATAATTTTAATAAACCTTCAACTCATTTTATGTCAAACAAAATTATAATATTGACTCAAATAATACAGGGACCTATACAAACAAACAACTGTGTTTGTATATGTCCCTGACTATACTAGAAAGAATACTACTTATGACTTCATCAAGTCACGCACACAATCAAGGAAAGATGACAAGCACACTTATTTAAATGGACTTTAAACCTGTTTGAAGTTAACCTTGGTATAATAATATCTGTTGTAATTTTCTGTTATGCGAAGTCTTTTTCGTTTTTATGTTGAGTATTTATGCGTAATAATTTGATAACAGCGCTGCAAATGAAAACTTTCGTGATTTTTAGGATTTAATAAGTTCACAAATGCTATGTGATGCTTTGCACAGTTTCAAGTTCTAAACACAGAGTTACTCATGTATTTACATAAATTCGGTCATAATAAACGTCTTAACAGATACTCCCTTATAGAAAATACACGCAAGTGTCGCTGTAAAAGTACATAGTTACACTTCCAAAAGAAGAGCTGAACCTGAAAACACGCTACGTAGTAAGAGATTGTTCTAATTGAATTTGCACGCACCTTCATTTTTCGGTTACTTATTATGGGAACCCTTACTCTTTGTTCAGTGTACACTTAACAAAATGAAAGCGAGTTTTCTTCTTTTTTTTTCATAACACGCTTACGTTCTAAAGTATAATATCTTAGGAAATTAATTCCACATGTGCACACAATCCGCAGATGTACATCACATCTAAAAATAGTCTTCTTCAATCTCGGCGTGCCGACTTGCGACGGGTGAAGGCCGCTCTTCGGTAGGTTCCCCTTCCTGGGCACCGGAAGTAGACGGCGGGAGACGCAAGTCGACTTTGTTAAGGAGTAACTGTCGTAGTGCTGAAACGTAGAATACGTCGTTCAGATTAATAACACTTGTTATATTCGATATCAGCAGACGATGTATACAATATGAATATTTGAAGCATAGTAGAAACCCACCTTCTCTTATTACAATGACCAAGATTTCATCTGCGGAAGGACAAAAATACAATAATATTAATTGGTCAATCACGGAAACAATTGACTCGAACGACCTGATATTGTACGAATAGAACCTTTGTTGTGACGCCGCCTTAAATGCAATTGAAATTTGCCGATTAATTCCCAAACTACTGTCCTATTTGTAAAGGTAAGGGAAATAAAGCTTTAAAATCAATTAAAGCGCATTGTACCTCTTTCACTCTTACATGTATGTGGATACTGCATGTATAAAGTTTCATTACACAGAGGTTATATGTGTCTGAGATCTCGCGCGGCAACGAACTACGGATATATGTAAGAAAGGACACAGATTATGATAGGTAAAATATATTTAAGGAATTTGTTTTCACGGTCACGAAAACTAAATTATGACCTAATTAAAATCGGGACTAATTGAGCGAATAGACGACTCCCCTTCAAGATCGGATAAACACGACCGTGAACTGATGGCTGACAAGTAAACCAATGCCCTCATATTCAACCAATTTAAGATATGAGCTTACAACGGGATTAAATACACGTGAGCAAAGTGTCGTTCCATATTAGCCTGTGCAGTCCACATAGTTTAATCACGGACTACATTTTCCTCTAAACGAAAAATACAATAACTGCTGAAAGTGCCGTCCTTTATAAGCTTGTTTGGACTGCACAGGCTCATCTAGGACGGCACTAACGAACAAACATCAAGCCGATTTCCGAGAGCGAGGTACACATCACATTTAAGCTTAAGGTACCTTCCTGTGTGATCAGTCCCTGGTCGTCAAAGCGTATTTCACTCGTCCGCTTCTTCTGGTTCGAAGGGTTCTGAGCCCATCTCTGTCAGGATCTTACGAAGCTCTGCCTTCAATAGAACGTTCATTGGACAGTCCGATTAACTTAATTATTGTAATTTGCGCCACGCTTGAAAAAATGTGTTGATTGTCATAATTATAGTTTGCCTTTCCCGTAACTAGATTACCTCCCATGGATATAACCTTCCGTTATTGCGATTACGTCATAACATATACGGATAACAGAATTTGATGGCAATTATCGCTTTTATATTCAAATAGATCATTTTATTATCTGTATGATTCATCCAAACTCTAATGATAAAAACCACTGTTCAAACATTATTAAGCTTAGCATCTATCAAAATTTACTGCACTGTATCATAAATTAAAAAAAAATCACGAAACAAACGCACAAAAGACCAAAGGTCTTTAAATGATACATGTTTGGGCATAACATTTTATAAATAACTCATACACCAGTTCAGCTATTTCTTGAACATCTTCGATTTATGAAAAATGTAACTTTTCATCTGATGACACTTACTTTAGTAATGGGTCCATCAAAAAGGTCAGTGAGTGTTTTTTTCAATGCGTCCGGCACTTTCGGGAAGTCCATAAGGTAGTCTCGGAATATGTGCTCGAATTCCTCAAATGTCAGACCCGCGGTGGCTATAAAAAGAACAGAGAATTGAGGACGGTGAACAGAAAACAATGGAACACAAAACATTTGAAAATGTACATAAAGCATATTCAATATATGTAACAACTCATAAGCTTGCAATAAGTTCATAAAAAAACATGTTGAAATAGCGCATGCATATCATGTTTATGCACTTTTGCCAGACAAAATCCAAACGGACATACACCGTTTAGCTTACTGGCTCTTATGAATTCAGCGTATCGGTTTGCCACGTTCTTTGTGGCGGGGTTCATGTTTAGCTTACTGGCTCTGCCGAACTCACCTTGTTATTTAGCCATGCCCTATGCGGTGCTGTTAATGTTAAGCTTACCGTCTGTGCCGGACACGACATATCGATGTATCGTTTGACCACGGCTTCTGGTGTGATGATTATGTTTATCTTACCGTCCCTGTCGAAGCCGGCGGATCGTTTTGCCACGTCTTCTGTGGTGGGGTTTATGTTATGCTTACCGTCTCTGTCTAATTTGGCGTACCGATAAGGCACTTTCTTGGTGGCGGGGGTTAAGCCTACCGTCCCGATCGTTTGGTTCCTTTCTTTGCTGTTGAGTTCATTTTTAGCTAAAGTTTACCATCCCTGCCGAACTCTGCGTATCTTCTTGCCACGCCCTCCGTGGTTGGGTTCATGTTTAAGATCTGCAGCATCTTCTTGGCACCGTAGTGGTCCACCACGCCCGAGTCCTGGGTCAGCTCGAAATCTGTAAATAATGGGCATGGGACATGTTGCAATTACTGAGGTCAGCTTTAACAATGTTAATACAGTGTATGGAAGGGGTGCAATCACATAGTAGGTAGGTAACATGTGTGTAAATACTGGGCCAGCTCGGTCACTGTACATAGAGGATAAATAATGTGTCTGTAAATACTGGGCCAGCTCGGTCGCTGTACATAGAGGATAGGTAACGTGTGTGTAAATACTAGGCCAGCTCGGTCGCTGTACATAGAGGGTATGTAACGTGTCTGTAAATACTGGGACAGCTCGGTCGCTGTACATAGAGGATAAATAACGTGTTTGTAAATACTGGGCCAGCTCGGTCGCTGTTCATAGAGGATAGATAACGTGTGTGTAAATACTGGGCCAGCTCGGTCGCTGTACATAGAGGATAGATAACGTGTCTGTAAATACTGGGCCAGCTCGGTCGCTGTACATATATGATAGATAACGTGTCTGTATTGAGCTCTCAATACCAACACATTGTGTAAAATGTAGCATTGCATTTGCTTGAAACATTAAATTCATACTATCGTAGCCGATACAGAGTTTATAAATAATTGTTTAACAATCAAGCTAATTTGGTATCGAACATACTGTTTTCGCCATGAGGTCATCAGAAATGATCTAAAATCAATTAAACATGGCCTACAACCGCATGAAGATTGTGTTGTTGTTTTCTTTTTCAAATATGACGATATCTTTCCGTTCAAATTGTTAATTGATTATAACGTCTTAATTGCATATACTGTAAATAAAAAAACTTAAAGTAAATACAGGCACATGTGGGGGAACACATAGAATAATAAGACAAACAAATTGACGAAGTACAGAAGATGAAGCAAAAGAATGTAATATAGTGACGAAGACGATAAAGAAGGGTAAAGAGCAAAACTTAAAAACTCACCATTTTGTTCATTCCTTCACATTAACAGTATGTCACTGACAGTGTTATTATGTTTGTAAACAATACCCCCAGTTGAATACACGTTCGAAATATGACACCAACACTATGACCGAAAGCTGATATCAGTCTATTACCATTTAAAAACCAAAAGAGTGAAACCACAAGTGTTAGAGATTTGAAACTCGCTGATCTTCATAAAGACATAAAACTAAACCAGCGTTGTAAAACTATTTCAACGCTTTAGGTTTTTTTCCCAAAGCAAAACATTATAACATATAGTTTCCATTTTTATTGAAAAGTAATTTAACGATAAAAACTAATGAGAATTCAAATTATGTACTAAGTATCTTTATATATCGGTGGATAAACAACTTATTACATTTTGATACGAGACTGTTAAACACTCGAGCTAACACGCTTATTATTTAAACCCTGCCCTTCTAAACCCCCGCTCGAGGTATATGACAATAAACAACGGCGAATCGAAATTTATTGAATTATTTGTTATTTTAATTTATAAGTTATTGCTGGTACATGGTGAACGCATTGCACCGTATTAAAATTTATTCCGTATTATGTACACGCTGTTACAAAACAGATAAATATTTTGTACTACAAATAGCAGCGAGAAATTTTGAATATTAAGACGAGCTTTGTTCATGCTTTTTTACATCAGTAGATAAACAAGTGAAACATTTAATTTATTAAGGATGTTAAGGCAAACACTTTGAAATTTTTTTTACATTAAGCAACCTCGTGAAAAACAAGTATCTTCACATAAGTGTGTAAATTATAAAGATGGCAGATGGATGTGCAAAACGTTATAAATATATGATACGTCTTCAAACATTTACTTTACTTCTCAAGTTTTCTTATTTCAAACCTCTGCAAATATTATTATGTCGTAAGAAGAACAGTATGATGCGAATTTCATCCGTACTAATATCAATAAAGCATGAATCCTGCTTGTGCAAGTAGTGATGATGTATTGTGTTCCGTCGGTTTCTATACATGTGCGTTTTTTGTGTAGCCTGGTTCCTGTTTTGACAGTTATTGAAAATAAATGATGCCGTCAGCACGTATTGCTATGTATGGTTTTTATCAAAAAAAAATGAATTGTTGTACCCTTGATTCAAGTTGTACAGAATGTAATGATGTCTGCACTTATTGTGGTTTGTCTGGTTTCTACATTTTTTAAGCTTGGTTCCTGGCAGTGCAGGTAATGATGACACCCACACTTATTGTGCTCTGTCTAATTTCTATGATGCTTCTCGGAGGTAAGTTCCACATGTTCGCAAGCAAACATGTAGTGTTGAACCAGTCCATGAAAGCTGGCGGAATGTGTATCTCATGAAAGAAAACATAACGCTACAGTTCGTGTTTGTGAGCGCATTAATAATACAGTGAAACGTCATTGCGCACTCAGCGCTTTGATAATGTGTATTTGAATCCATGTACCTTGTGTCTGTTTAAGTAATGTATAAGCTTTGGCCCTTATTTCTCATGGCACAGTTTATTAAATTATTTACCCTCGAAATGTAAAACCTGTATAATAGTTAGAGTTTATTAGTATCTTCGTTATGTTTAAAAGTTAGAAATAGTATCAACTACACAATAGGGCATACTTGTAATAATGTATATCCAAAATACAAACAGATGCATGCGGTATACGGTTTACTATAGTAAATATCAAATGATAAGCATCAAGAAGGAAATTCCGAATCTTGCTTTTACACTCGCTGTTAAACTCGCTTTACTCTTCAATAGACAATGTACCGTGTGTAAACTATACAACAAACAATTTATCATAAGTTGCCATCCTTAGCGATAAATGATAAAAATATAGCTCGTATTTCTATCGAAAACAGATCTTTGTGAGAGCATTTGAGGATCGAACGAATGTTCACATTGTTAATCGGTCAATAAACGGTGCTTTGTTGTTCTCACGATTGACTCTTGATACATTCCCCTTAGTTCGCTTGTTAATTATTTACACGCACACACATTGAAAGCGTTGTTTGTTTAACCAAATTAACATAGAAATCATTTCTTAATATCATGTGATACATAAAGTGTTATCCGTACCGAAACCCCAACACCGGTAGTGTCTTTTTCAGCGCCTCGTTACCTCGGAATCAAGTCTGATGTAGACCGGCAGTGGATCCCACGACCCGATCACAACTTCCTGTCCTGGGCGTTCGGTCTCGTCGTCGTCGGCGGCGGTTTCTTCGCCGTCTTCTCGGTCATGTGCCTGACGTTTTACGTGTTGAGGCTGAAGTACGAGGCGGAGAAGAAGTAACGCAAAGCGACGAGATTTAGGACGTATCGATTCGAGCAGCCGAAATAAAATTGACATCAAGTACGCAACCTTTTTTAGACAAAATATATTGCAAAAAGGAGATAAATACGTTATCACTTTTTTAAGCTGCATGAAGAGAGAGTGGTTTTGATAAACTTTGAAATATGAGGTGTTCATTCCTTTAGTCAAATAACAATATGTTGCATAGGCTAAATGAACAAAGACCGCGTGTATTTGTAAAATTAGAACATAAAATGATGTTATTAGTCAGCGATTTCTCTACATTAATATTATCTGTGGACGTATGTTGACACCTTTACATGAAGTAAGTTTTACAAAAAGTTAGATTTTTCATCAAAATGAGTACACTTTGATGCTTTGTCTAAACAATATTTCTAAGAGTGTAATTGTTCGAAATTTGACCCTTATATTTTGTTGTTTATGCCATGTTCGTGTTATAAAAAGCGTGTGCATAAATTACAACTAAATGGTGATTTGTCTTGTTCGACATTATTCGGTTTTAGACTGTTACAACTATTTCATAAGCACTCGTCACAAAACACATCGTTAATTGAAATGAAATGAAGTAGCAATTCGAATCTTACGCAGCTATTAACACCATATGGCCGATATTCTTTTTAACATTCCAAGCATTTATGTAATCCTGATTTCTTATCAAACAATATTTACACAAACGATGACTCGTTATTTTATATGAATACATTTACAGTAACTACAACTGGTGTTGGTAAAAACCATGTAAAATTGAACGCGAAAAGAAGTGGTTAACTTGAACCCATATAATTATTATAAACACTGCTATGAAATTATGTACATAATTGCAGAAGAACCAAGTGTACATACTTGAAGGAAACAATGAACTGATTTTGGTGTGTTTTTAATTACTTCACGAGTTTATTATATTCTCTTTAATAAGCAAGGCACAAAGATTCATCCTAGTTTTCAATCAGATACTGTGTCCCCATACGCTGTTTCTTCCTACAGAACAAATTGCTCAAGGCGGGACCGTTCTTCGCGGAATATCTACGATATAGTATGTATTATCATACATGTACCTCACTTTAATTTACAATGCTAAACTCCCATAGGCCATCGTGACATAGAAATACTGTCAGAACCAGCGGAAAAAATGTACTGTCCAAAAAAATACTGTCGCCCGCTCAAAAAATACTGTCGCCCGCTACCTAAGTAATCACGTGCGGAATTGTTAAAAAAAATACTGTCCCATTCGCGCATGCGCAGTACGCACTTTTCCATTTACGTTGTAAACAGACGACCAAATCTGTCAATCATTGCTGAAATTATACAATTATTGAATATTAAAATTGTTCATGGTTCGTATAAATTGTTCATGTTTGAATAATTCTTTCGGTATAATTAAATAAACATATCATGTCAAACAGGGAATTTGTCAGCTTTCGGAAAAATACTGTGTGACTATTATTTGGTTTAACTTTGTTTTCACTGCAGTGACAACGTTTTGGGAAAAAATTGAAGAAACTCAAAGAACAACAAAGAAACTTTTGAACTAGGATTATATAAACAGCATGATGTATAATTGTTCAAATTACCAAAAAAAAACAATACTTATTGTATAAAAAGAAAATCATGCACATATATGTTTTATACTAAGTTGCTGAAGATATTAGACCTCAATGTTTTGGTTTATATTCACACTATCCAAAGCTTCCCCAGGAATAAAATTCACGGTATTATTGTTTAAGCTACATGAAAGAAAACACGTTATTTTTAATAGCATGAACTAAAAATAATGACTCTATAGCTAAATGTCCACACAATATTAAATATGCCGTTGCTAACTTTGAATATTCCTGATAAATCCGAGAAATTTATAATCTTTCACCGGTTAATCTTCAATCGATAAAGACGGAATACTATGAAACCAAAAAAGCACCAATAAATTGTTTACGTCCTTATTTTACGACGATTCCGCTATGAACCAAATAAATTTAGATATTAACACACACCACTTTCCCTTAAACTAAGTTTCTAGACATACACACTTATTATTGGATATCGGTTTTCTGTTTTGTTGCTTCGCTAATAGAATTTTAATATTAAATGTTCGTTAAAGAAATACTTTGTGAATACTTATTGTTGTCAACCAACAAATGTGTTTTCAATAATTTCAACCATGAAATCGTTCAGTATTATTCTTATTTATTTTTATTGATCCGTAACAAACTATTTCTATGCAAATATCTTGATTTGTCATTAAACATGATATATGTGACATACCTCTTACCTTGTTTCTATTTATGCGAGCTTAATGCACTGATAACGTACGATGTTAATGTCACTGATATCTGTGAAGTTATTTATAACCGTGCGTGTATTACATCGGGAAAACCAAATATTGCCTGATGCAATCCATATGTAAATATTTGGGTGACATTAAAATTCTCGATGGAAAGTCGGTTTACTTTGGTATATTACTGGTGATTATTTGGAATTTTGGACAACTACACAACATGAATATGGTTTGTAGTATGTGATGTTTTAGTCAGATGTACTCAAATGGGTTTCAGACAGCAGTAAATCACACTTTTATAGGAAGTGATTCAAAGTGTTGTAATTTTTGCTTAACAAGAACTTCGTTCACGGTGGAAATAAATGTCATCGGTAAACGAGAACAACCCTTAACTTAATGACTTCGGGTATAAATTGTAAGCTTGTTAATGTCATGGCTTAAATAAAAATAGCGACGTTCGACGGGTTTCATAATTTATATAGACTTAAGAAAAAACTCATCAGCTTTAATCTTTTCTGAAAATACAAAGCTCAGAGTTTTAATAGTTTAGTGAAATAGCACACAGAAGTCTTTTGCCAAGATCAAAAGTGTAAATAATAAACTGTCACCATGTAATCTGTTATCCCCGTGTCTTTTCCACCAGTATAGGATACCTCGTAACGTCGAAAGTAAACACCAACACCAAATATTAATAAAAACTTTAACATGTACAGTTTTGTTTACACGGACGATCGTGTTGTGATTTCGAAAAGAGAGCTTTAAATGTTTATAACGTTCGTTGTGTAGGTGTAGGAAGAATATAACTCTTTACATTGAAGCTTAACACCTTCTGCCTGCAGCATCTCGCTATTGTAAAGTTAAGTAAAAGCAATGATCTGTTAGCGTGTTGTTTTATATATATGTTAGCATGCCTGCATTTCTACAAACTTTACTTCTTTTCTTTAGCACCCAGCCTTCAAAGCTGGTATTCGCTTGTGGCATACATTGAATGTGCATTAATCAGTAGTAAATCGGAATATCCGCTCCCAATATTCAGTACGTGTGGCTGCATCTTTGTCACACAACATGATTTGAAAGCATAATGGGCAATATAAAGTTTGATGTCTTTCAGATTGGAAACAGCCACTGTTATCGAAGATCAATTAAACTTGCGAATTCGCTAAAATGCATTGGACTAAACGAGCAGGATATTTTCTTCCGCCGAAAGATGTGTTTGTTACTTGAAAAATGGGTTGCTACTTTAATACAATGTTGTGGATTCAAGTCTTATGTATTTATCTTTGGAAGTCAATCCGAAGGGACTACGACTATTGGTCTAAACTCGGACATGGATTTCCTAGAAGCCTTTCCGTTCTCATCATTCTGCCAAAATGCAGACCATATGCATTCCGAGGATCCCTTGAAGTTATTTAGAAACCCTGAAACACACACGCAACATTACTATCTCCAAGTTCAATGTGAATGCAAGCAAGTCATAGAGCAATATAACCTGAAGGATATCGATGAAAAATGTGCGTTTGGTATGTTGAACACTGGGGAAATAGTATTGAGGAGTGATTATACATTATATGGTACGTTTATAATCAATGAACTTTTCAGGTCTGGAATTTTAAATTTTTATGGACCTGCAGTTACCAATAATTTCAATGCAAAAACGAAAGAGGCGAAAGGACCAGAGAAAAACATCCACATTGTACATACTGATCCATTGAACACCTCACATGATCATGTATCGGCATTCTGTGTTTGTCGTGAAATGCCAGAAATTCAGAGGTTCATTAGTCGAGAAAGGAATGGTAACTGGCCAACAGCTAAGCTTCTGGAAGCTGCGAGGCATTGTACAAACTTTCTTGTTCCAACAGGTTACAATACGATAGATGAACATTTTGTGCAATGGAGACTTTCCCCCAATTTAATTGATCGTCTTCTGATGTTTAGTCTTAATTGTACACAGATACAATGTTATGTGATGTTGAAAATGATCAACAAATCAATATTCTACGCAAAAGTTACAAAAGGGTTGACAAGTTTTCACTGCAAAACAATTTTGTTCTTCACAGTAAAGAGCATCCCCACAGTATTCTGGAAAGACTGTAACTTATGGTCACTAATTGTTATATGTTTGTGTACTTTGAAACGTTTTCTGAAAAGCTACGTACTACCACATTTTATTATACATGGCGTCAATTTGCTAGAAGGGAAGCTGACCTTTTTAGAATGTAAACTTTTATATATATATGTATCAAAAATGATCCAACAGAATCTGACGCAAATCTACAACATTCGTACAGACCAACTGAAAAGCAGATTGAGAGAACTACGTTGTCCACCAGAACGTCTTTCAGCGAACAAGGTTTACATGGTTTTGAAATTATGATATGCTCACGCACTTCGTTTGCTGTAGCTTTGTTAACACATTTTGCCAACGACTCATCCATTCAGAAGCTAGCAACAGCACTGAAGAAACTTTTAGAATATAACAAAACTTATGATAAAACTGATAGGCAATTGACAGATGGAATGGCACAACACATGTGCTTGGACATTGCGACGACTTTGTCATCAATATATACACGTGCAGGAAAAAGTCTAAACGAGTCTATATTTGCGCCTATATTTGCGTGTTATCAAGCCGCTTTGTGTATTGATGTAACGTCGTGTCGTTTAAAGATGGCATCGATGCTCAACTCCAGAGGTAATATGCAGGCAGCGATGGTGTTATTAGAAGATGTCGAACGTCTATATACACATAGAATAGTAGATGTGTGTCAGTGCCCCGAATGTCCAGAATGTGACTACATACAAACTAAGACAGCAACACCAGGTAAATACAGTTCATCATTATGTGTGATCTTCTCGAAAGAAGATGTGTTCTGTATGCCTCCATTTATAGTGAAAGAATATTGCACTGCAATGTTTGAAAACAATGACACTGATAAATATGTTGACAAACGGAACCGGGAATCATATGCATTTGGTGCTCGTCCGCTTTTGTATTATTTGCAATATCTTACTTACGGAGCTCTAAAACTAAGGAATAAACAGAAAGCAGCTTTAACAAATTTAGTACAAACTCTTGATTTTGATGAAATGGATTATTATAGTGATGGCGACGTTGTTTTTGGAGATGAGGACAGCGACGATTCTGATGAGGAGGAATATGGCGAAAGTTATGAGGACGAAGCCGACGATTTCGGGGATGATGTAGATTATGATGGGGACAATGATAGTATTTCCAATGTCGATACATGTGATGAATTCGACTATGGCCAAGATGACTATTATAGTGATGACACATATGACGAAAGTAATGGGGAAGGTTACGACGTTTTTAGGGATGATTACGCTTATGATGGTGACAATGAAAGTAGCAGTAACGAAGACGAATTTCAGAGAGAATACATTGTTCATCATTCTGATAAAGCAATAAACTTACTTGGTCATTGCTTTGAAATGGAAGGTAACGTTGAATCAGCAATGCATGCATATTGTTGTTCGTATAACAAATATCCGGAGCACATTGGTGCTAGAGTTCATATTCGAAGACTTATCCATGCTGAATTACTGGGTGTCGTTCATCGTTATGATCCGGGACATGACTTCAGTTAGAAACTATTCAGGAATAATATTTATATAGATTATTAAAGATATGCTATTTTATGATATGCTTGAACGCTGTGGTTTTAAAACAATTTTTTCATACTTTGAATTGAAGCCAAGTGTTTGAAAAGCCTTGTCGACTGAACATGAATAAATGCATGCTTAAACAATATTCGCTTTTATGAACGATAACGACATCGAATTCTTTGGAAAATTTCGTTTGTAAGATAAACATTTAGTTTTATATTCTACAATTCATGGTTCAAATGAAATATAACGTTATGTAGGCTAGTGAACGTATTCGATTTGCTCCATTGGAATCACGCGCTATCACGTGTACAGAAACATTGCTCTTCGAGAAAAGTGTATGTACGTGCATGTTTCTTTGGAAAATTTCGTTTGTAAGATAAACATTTAGTTTTATATTCTACAATTCTTGGTTCAAATGAAATATAACGTTATGTAGGCTAGTGAACGTATTCGATTTGCTCCAGTGGAATCACGCGCTATCACGTGTACAGAAACATTGCTCTTCGAGAAAAGTGTATGTACGTGCATGTTTCTTTGGAAAATTTCGTTTGTAAGATAAACATTTAGTTTTATATTCTACAATTCATGGTTCAAATGAATATAACGTTATGTAGGCTAGTGAACGTATTCGATTTGCTCCAGTGGAATCACGCGCTATCACGTGTTCAGAAACATTGCTCTTCGAGAAAACAGTATGTACGTGCATGTTGATATTTATGGGGTTATTTCTTGCCTAGGGCTGAATTCTGTGAACACCAGAAGTGCGGAATAGCACTCTCATTTAATAAACTCGCTGGACTTACGACTACCTTTGTGTGTACTGAAAGGTATTCATTTGTATTCAATTCAAAATAGTGTGGGCCGTAGTACCCATAGGAAACCAATGTGTTCGCAATGGTTACCAATAAAAAAGCTCAAATACGCCGGATGCAATGATTAAACGTCAGTATTTGAATCACGTTTACCATCCACTGCGATAAAGTAACCGCTTACTTACACAAACTTCATTTATTCACCGATTCTTTTGTTACTAAGGTTTAATAAGATGCAATGTATGCATATTTGTGTGTTTGTGGTTTCGGACTTTAAGAAATAAGCTTTGATATGTTAGCAATGGTGTGTTTGTGTTTATATTGATGACCTTATGTTTTCATATTCGCAAGCATTGTGTCAATTTTAATAACGAAGCGTGTGTTAGTACTCAAAGTTAAAAAAATACTGGTAAAGAAAGTTATAAAAACATCGTGTATTTGGGAACTACTCATTATGTCTGAAGTATTGTGTCTGTTTCGTGAACTTTAATTGTATTTAACATTTTATTTTATGCTTTCCGGTAGTTTATAGAGAAATATTAGTGAAATAAAACTGGTATTCCACTGTTTTAACCAATGAAAAAAACAGTGAAAAATATCGATATTTGTCACTGTTTTACTGTGAAATGACGTCATTTTTTCAACGAAATGACGTCATAAATCCAGCGGAAATTTCCAGTTTAACACATTTACAGTGTAAATAAACGGTGAAAAAAGCATAAAATAAAAAGAAAATTTGTTGGATTCGATGGAATATCGATTTTATTTACTCGAGATCATAGAAAATATATTTTTTCACTCGTGGCTGCGCCACTCGTGAAAATATTGTTTTCTATGATCACTCGTGAAATAAAATCGATATTCCACCGAATCCAACAAATATCCTCTATATATGTTATGTTCAGGTTTTGTTTAAATGCAATATATTTGTTACAATACAAAACACTACTGTATCCTAATGTTTATTTACAGTATCTTTTCAAGAGCGTCACATTCGAAAGTTTATTTCAGGATAGAAAATATAAATTAGTGCCACCAGCTGTGTTAGTTTTTATAGTAATTTATTTTAGCTCGATTGCATCGGAAGACCCTGGCTTAATTAAAAGCTCTCGATTCCGTTTCGTGGACCATGAACCAGTACTTGGTGTCTAAAGAACGCTTCCTGAGTGACGATCTCACCCATAACCTCCCGTTTATAGGCGGACACCATATCGACTACGTCACGGCGACCGGCTTTGTTGCGATAACCCCCAATTTAACAAAATAGAAGCAAAATTGTTTCTTTACCACTTGATATGTTAAAATGACTTTCAAGTGACTTAACAAACATTTCATGACCCGGAATATTCTTAAGAATTCATCACAAACCATGAAGAACATGAATTAACCGTTTTGTAAAAGTTAAAACAATCAGTGTGCAAACGACCGCGTTTATTTTGTAATTTTCTTTCACGGATAAGGTTATGTAAGATAGAGTTGAATGGAGTTGTTGACACAATTTGTGAGTTCAATTTGCAATTAAACTCATTTTGTTCTCACTGGCTATCTTTTAGCGTGCCGTGGACAGTTTAAGTTGGTTTAAAGTGAAGATAATGCATATACTTTTTACATTTTTGACGATGAATCTATATGTTCACGATTGCAACATGTTTACTTCAATTTAAATATGTCTTTATGCATGGTTCGTTAACAATGTGTTCTAATACGTGCAATACCAATTATATTTTTGTAGACGTCATTGACTTTGCAAGATATAATATACATGACAACTTTATTAAAACAAAATACATTTACAAAATACAACTGTTTTAATTTAGTCTCAGTTAATTTTGATGTAATGGTTATTTGTCTGCCAAGATAACAACTGAGAAATATGTGTGATGTAAATTGTTTTTGTGCTTTATATAGAGACATTAGACAGGAACATTTAAAACCATGTTTTCAAAGGTTGCCAACGTTAAAAATTTTTGACTTTCTTATGCAGTCGGCAAATAAAAAAGGCATTATGAACCTTGCTAAATATATTATTATGCTAATGAAATGCGTAATAATATAGACAATCAGTTATACAGGAAAAATAAAACTCCACAAACATTATCATAAGGCAGAATCCTGTCTTCTTTTAGGTTATTTAAAAACAAATAAACAACATTCTATACAATGCCGGATAATTATTACAATACATGTTCAAGGTAAAATATTAGAACATGTTAATAGACGCGTAGGAATACGTTCTGACGGTCGATCACGGTTACGTGATCTACTGCAGGCGATCACTAGTTTTTGGTCACTGCTTAATTAGGAGATTGTTTGCAACAGAAACAGGATAAATAATTATTCGCTTGTAGATTTTGTAATATAATGCTGAGGTAGATGTATATTGTATACATTTTTATTCACATATTGTACGGGAGACAGATGGATGTACGTCTCTCATAATAGTGATACGTGATCTACGTCTCAGTAGCTAGTAGTGCGAAGTGTTTGTTATTTGGAGTAAAGCTCCTAAGTGCAATCCTGAATAATAATGATGTCCGGATAATGTCCGTTTTTCTTATAGCACGTTCATAACAATTAAGGGTTCACAAAAAATAGATAACAGTCAATTTCTTAGTTTCTAACATTTTTATTTGATCCCTTAATGCCTCGTTAGGTGTAGGACCCGCACTATAACATATTCATCGTTTGCGCGTGATGAGTTGTTTTCAGGTTTCACAAAATGTTGTAAATCGCAATTTCGTGTCTTAAACGTATTTATGTATGCGTTTTGATCGTTAACCTGCTCAATTGTGATAGCGAAACACAGTCACGTCTAAGCAATAACGCGTTATTTAACTGATATATACACTGAATTTTACTTACACAAACGTTTAAAAAAATGCGTTAATCATAGTGTGTTTTAAGTAACTTTTGTTTCAAACCGTCTATGTTTGATGTTTCGACATTCTTTATAAATATAAATGTGGGTGTGCTGATAATGATCGATAAAACCGATTAACTCAGCAAAACAAATGATACTACTCCTTCCTTGGCTTAGGTGTTGCTGTTAAATTAAATTGCCGACGCCGAATTGATGATTGAACCGGTAGATACAGAAAAATATAAATCTTGCATAACAAATACTACTAAAATCTCACGCATTACATGACTGCTTTGGTAAAAATATACATGCCTTGAAAAATACGTAAATGTCAAGTCGTGTTTATGTTTTGTGTAATGGTGTTCGAATTGCATATAGTTGTAAAAATATCATCAATTTACCACATTTCTTTTAGAAACTACCTTTTCTGTTCAATTTTTTTTCTCTTGACATTGTATTTTGGAATTTCGATAATGATTTAAATGCTTTTACTATGCACACTTGCATGTAGCGGAAGAATAGTATGCCGGGAGTGTCATGCCTTCATGCAAAAAGAAACGGTTAAAATCATATAGTAACAAAAGACAGACATTTGAATCCTATCCCTTAATCGATTTTAACAATTCTGCTGTTATACTCGACCATAAACATTAGTATAGCTTTAAAATATACCTAACTATATAGTTATTTTGTTTCAAAGAGAAGTCTTTGTAAACACCGAGTAACTGACTAATGAAATCCATATGTGTGTTCTTAAAAAAAAAACAGTTGTAGCGCTTGATATGTAATGCTCAAGCATATTGTATGATCAAAAGTATGAGGTTCCAATTATTGGCGTTCAACGTTTTCCTTAACCTTTGCAGTGTTAAAGATGACAGTGTGCAAACAATATTATTATTCCGTACATTTGTAAAAGATGGAAATGGCTACATTGATGATAAAGAAGTGAGGTAATTTTCATAAATATTATAATATATAGCAACAACTTTGGAGAAGCCTAATTGACAGAGATAACACAAATGTAAATATAATGTAGTGAATAAATGTCCGGTCTGCAACTAGTCGGTACATGGATTGATTGCACATTATATTGCAAGCATTTGAAGTTTATCTTTACTTACAAAATATACTGGTTGGTCCCATGATTAGAAACTATAATGATATCAACCTAGCCATTAAATAGAGATATATCCAAACTATCCAAACTACACTACGTTTCAGGGACTATAAATTCTTAACTGCCAAAAAAAGGCAAAGGTTCATTTAATATATGTTACTGATTAAGGGTATTTTCTTAAGTCCTCAGACGTTTTATAATATCATGCTTAATCAAATGGTTCCACTGTTTTACACTGTCCCCCCTAAAAGGACACACAGAGTTCCAGCTTTTTCTAAAATTGTCATGATATGAAACATATCTAGCCGACGATGACAATTATAATTATTTAGGTGAGATAAAAAATTAACTTTAAATATATTTATAAATGTTTATAAATTTTGAAAATCTATCAGCAAGCGGAATAAGATTTTACAAAATGACCGCTTAGAGTTGGAACAATAACCCTTAGAAATAATATCAGGGAAAATTTGGGAAAAAAACACATCATGAATCGTGTATCTTCTCGAACAGAATTTATTATTTACATCACACAGTTTTTTTGTTTGATATTTTTCCCAATCAATGTTAATAGGTGGAATTAAAAAAGTATACTTTTTTCTCATTTTTCTATTTTTTCCCCTGGCAATTTCTCACTTGCATAAACTACGACATATTCGAGGAATCATCTTCAAAATTGTTAAAAGGTAAGTTGTAAGTGTGATGTATACAAGTCTCGAATAAAAGCATGGGATCATTGGGATATTGACATTCTTTAGCTTACTTTGCTATTGGTTTTGATTGAGCAAACAATTTATACTATAAGTGTTACAAATATAGCTGGATATTTCAATTCCAAGGTGAACTATTTTGAAACCTAATTAAGTATAACGTAAACAAGAAGTTCATAATCAACTTTGAAAGAATTATCGGCATTCCATGTTGCCCATTACGCTTTTCATGTTGGTTATTGTTCTGCATTTTATCGTTGGCTACGTATACCTAACAACAGTTTTACGCTGTCCTTTTGAAATATCTAAGATTCTTTGAATGCAACTGGCATTCAGGTTAGCCTAGATTCTACGTTAGTAAGACAGGTTTAAAATCAATGACAAGTGAACCATATTTCCAACATTTCGTGTCCCTTTGATAAACACAAACACCAAACACCGATAAAACGTCTACATACCTTCTTAAGAAGCTTCGCCCGCTGGCTGCTATTAAGCATCTTTCAATACCGTAAATATATATCATTAGAACCAATACTCTGAGAAAGTTTAATGTAGGAACATAATGTTCCGTCTAGTTTGTATAAACAGGCTCTTTCTTCAATCTGACCAAATCACAGAATTTGATTCATATGCCAAAATTGCGAATACAATTACGCTCATCAGTAATGAATTATTATTCTCTCCATCCATAGAATGTTTTCATAACATACATGATTTAACATTTGCACTCATATTTTGGCATTTTCGTTGAAAACTGGCGTCAAACGATTCACAAAACTATACCGACCCCGAGCGTCCATATTTTTCAACAGACTTGAACTTTTTTGGATATTAAAAAAAAGGTTAATTCTAGACAGGTAACACAGTGTTACTATGACTTACCTGATGACCTGGTTTTGGCCCCCAATTGACCCTGATTAAGTTGTGTCATAGATATTGAAAGAGCATCATTCTGACCACGTTTCGTCATGATTTACTTATGAATGGATACAGTAGTTGCATGGTTTTCGTCCAAAAAATTAATAGCCGTCTAGTGTTTGGCCCGGTTTTATTCAGATGTAAAGAAGGACTATAAGTTTCTTCAAGACTGAGTCACGAAAAAGGTCGCTGAAGTGGTTACCAAGCGACCTGTTTTTTATTTTGTGAAATGTGTTTCGGATTCAAACTTGGTATAGATATTTATTTGTATTTAATTGTATTTAGATTGAATGAGAAATCTAGATCCTACAGTGGTAAAAAGGATATTCTTAAAAATTTGACACGTTTTTTGTTTCGACACACGTCACCAAGATTCATATTTGGTCTCAATCGTGCGGAGACAAAAACCTTGACTTAAGTTCAGCAAGGTATAGTGAAAATGTCCCCTTTGTAGCGGTAATGAGCTCATAGTGGATGATGTTTTTTTCAACGTATTGCACGATATCGGACGTTACAACAGCTTACATATACCCCATAGCAGATTATAATTATGATGATTCGGCAAGATGATTACTATTAAATGTTCACAATGCTCTCTTTTTCATAAAACAAGAATTACAACAATTGTGCCAAAGATGTTGTTTCAATGTTGTGAACATCAAATTCAATATGACACATCGGGGATTTGCTGGATGTATCGTTTACGGTTAATGAAAATAGGAATAAATAGCTGTCTACCGACAAGGAAACTCTCGATGTCCTTCGTACCGTACATGTTGATCTGGTCGCCGCAGTTAACTCTCAAGATGAATTCGTTTACAAAATTGTCAAGACATTTGATCAAGCAACGTCTGGTGGCTGCTTTCATGGCCGAAAGGTAGGTTCGTGCTTCCACTGACCATCACCACTAACCATAAAGTCGGTACAAATAGTCGCGTCTGTAAAGATTTCTGGTTATTATATTCATTTATGGAAAACTGCCCCTTCTCGTTTCGCTAATTGTTCTTAATGAACTGGAACTATACCTCAATTGGCGGACAAATCATAAGTGTTAGACACCACGAATATTCTAAGCAAGGATCATGCAGATTGCAGATACGACTTCTAAAGTGTTCACAAGCTTGTTCATTAATTTGATCTATTGAAATGGGTTTGACCCCATGTGGCCCTGTTTCGAACTCGTCTTAGGTATCATGTTTACACATTTTCGGAACAAATTTAAGGAATATTGGGTAATAAATAATTTTTGATGATGCGAACAGCATCGTCCAAGGTATCATAACCGTAGAAAATTTTTTCACAATGGGGACCTATGTAAAAGACCGAGCCAGTCCGATTGAGATAACTCGATTTTTCAGTTACTTCCCTTTTGCATTCGCCACTGCGTAGGAGATTGCTTGTCATTGATAACATTCTCAAAGCAGAGTTGTCGTTCGTGTTTCAACATTCAACAATGGCCGCCACCATGAGAGTCTCGATTCAAAACTTTCTTACTGCATAAATTGGCTTGTTTCGCTATTTAGAAGTTGTCATTTAGGATATATGAATTATTTTTTCACTAAATTCTCCGCTTATGACAACAATAGTTGGAATTCGAAGGACATATACTCGATGTTAATGAAGGACTTTTTAGATCGTAACAGCTTGACACGGCAAAACTAGCATACTGCATTACTGGTATTTTTAGTTATCAATATAAGTCACATTGTGCTTTATAAATTGTATTCGAGCATTTTGCGACTTATTGAATGACTATGATACCCGATATCAGCATTTCATCGGGGATTTGCAGATCACCAAGCTGTCCTGAAATTCAACATTGATTTCAAACTCTTTACTGGTTTGTATACTCTTTCTTAGTGTTAGTACTTCTGACAATAACAAATAATTTAATTGGATACTGATTTGACTGCTCTTTTCCTGTGACCTGGCTCAAATAATAGAATTGTCATTAATCAAATTATTTATTTCGAACATTAATCAATTGTTTTTCTTGTCCCTCGGGATCAATGACTCCAGCTCATTCCTGTTGAGAATTGAATACTGCTAAAGGCGATGCTAGGGGGCGTGAGAGATGTTGCACCTTCCAGTATCGCTCGATTGTTCATTGTCCGCTCGGGTACTACGTACATGTACCCTGGGTACTCTTAAGTATACTTACATGTATCCCGGGTACGGTAAATATACTAAAATTTACCCGGGAAATTTAACCCTAAATCCGTCGTTGTCGACTATTTTTTTGTAATAATTATATATACACATCAGGGCTTAACACGTACTTTTTTTCAACTAGCCCGTTCGGGCTAGTAAATGCCGAACCTACTAGCCCTGAGCAATCTTTCATGTGCTCTGACCCAAGTATTATAAAAAACCTTTATATTTATCATTCAACTTGTATTTTCTTGTGCTTGGAGATGCGCAATAATGATTAAATCATTCTTATTAGCTTGCCTTACTAATGCTATTGAATTAAATATTCATCTATTTAAGACATCTATTTGTAATCTTCACGCCATTTCTGGAGAAATTTTCTTGTTTTTTTATTTCCTCATACTTTCTCTTACTTTCCTCCTTCCCTTTTCTTTTCGTATCCGAGGAACCCCCATCCCCACCCGTAAAGCCAAACTTAAACAACGACATGAACGTTAAAACCTTTTTTACATAGATTGCCGGGTTACCGTCTTACAAGAAATGGTAAGTGAATCTTAGCAAAATAACGTGTTACGGTAGTTGTAACAATTGTACAGGGTTAACTCTCTACTAAAAGCCGGGAACGACCATTAATATTAGTTTTGCTAAATGAATTGCGTAAAAAATATTGTCAAAACACTTCTAATGTAAATAAAGTCTCTATCTTCCTGTAAATGGATTTATTAATGGTCTAAAGGATGGAATAACTTTTCCATAATGACAACAAATTAAAATTATTTAAAATTGATAAATAACTATTAATTTTATAGTTACTTTGTGTTAATGTCGAGTTTAATACCTTCATCATTCCGGACGATCCTGGGCGATCCCGGCTTTTAGTTTCAAACGTATTTTCATTTAGAAAACACGTCACTTCGAGGAAACCAATCAAAAACCGTGTCTAGCGGCATTCCGTTTAAAAATAGGTACTGACGTGTTTTACCAGGAAAACCGCCGGGGATTTTCTGAATTGACAGCCTCTTTTTGATTGCAATCAGGGGGATTCCGAATCTATTTAGGGATATGATCCGTTTGTTGTCACCGAACTCACTCTGGGATTTAATTGTCATCTGATCGTACTGTATTAAGATTTTTGCATCTTTGAAAAGCTTATTTAAAATGCAGTTTATTGATCTAGAACATATAATCCCGCCCAAAATACACACGACCGGTCGGGCATGTTCCTGGGACATTGGCTAGCCCGGACCAAGGTACGGGCAGTGAATGTCGTTCGGACGTGCCTTAGTGTTAAGCCACTCACTCTGGAATGTAATTGTCATGTGATCGTACTGTATTAAGATTTTTGCATCTTTGAAAAGCTTATTTAAAACGCAGTTTATTGATATAGAACATATAAACCCGCCCAAAATACACACGACAGGTCGGGCATGTTCCTGGGACATTGGCTAGACCGGACCAATGTACGGGCAGTGAATGTCGTTCGGACGTGCCTTAGTGTTAAGCCCTGCACATTTATGTCAATTTTCTGTAGAATGGCCCCTATATTATCGGAACACATACTCAAAAAGCATGTTGATGCAGTGTTTTTTGAAGAGAAGTGTGTTTAAGATAATCGGTTGCGCGTTTTACAACATCGGATTTTGGGCGCGAATACAACTCGGGTACAGTCTAATATGGACCGAGTACAATTACGTTTATTTACCATACCTGGGGTACATGTAAGTATACTGAGAGTACCTAGGGTACATGTTAGTATACTTAAGAGTACCCGGGGTACATGTAAGTAGTACCAGAGCCGACAATGTCCAATCGAGCTCCATTATCCCTCATGAACCGACTCAAAAAACCGAGTCGGCAATATTTTACTTAATTTTTGGTTTGGTTGCTCTTGAGGAATCGAAAATTTCAGAATCTTCCTAAAAGCCCTATGGGTTTGATCCCCAGAGGCGACATTGAAAACTAGCATTCTTTGTTATCTAAAAGGCTGCTAAACCTGATATTCAATGATAATGTGAATTTTCTCTCACATGATGTTCATCAGTCATATTTTATAAAAACTTACAGCAGTAGTAAACAACTGGACAATAATTAATGAACGCATCTTTCATTTGTCTTTGACACTTTGATTTTGACATGGCCTAGATTTAAATATGTGACTGGACTTTACCAGCACTCTTGTAACAGAGCTAAAGTTTAAATGTACCATTGAAGATCACCTAAATCCAGATTTGCTATTATAGACGTGTGGAAAGTTTTAAGGGTGTGACAAGTAAGCAAAAAAAGGTCATTACCCAGAGGCCACAACTGATCTATGACTGTATTAAAACAAGAAAAATCAGTGCCTGATTTAGATTTCCTTAGATAGTTCAATAAAAACTAATTTCATAAGCATGGTAACAGTTTAACGGTAATACTACCAACGTGTCACACCAGGGCCTTGAATTTGAAATC
Organism: Dreissena polymorpha; assembly: GCF_020536995.1. NCBI lineage: Eukaryota > Metazoa > Mollusca > Bivalvia > Myida > Dreissenidae > Dreissena > Dreissena polymorpha. The sequence goes on along the minus strand of NC_068368.1, from coordinate 37,316,587 downwards.
TAGGACATGAATGGTCATTTCTTCATGAAATCAGGACACAAAATTGTATTTTAAGTCCTTAATTGACCTGGCTATAGTTCTCAGATTATCATAGGTTCAATCAGTATATTTATATCATTATTTATGCTTTGTGTATTGTAAACATATACACAATCATGCAGTTACATGATAGCAATAAATGATATCAAAGCTACCCATACTATAAAGGTCATTAACAAAGCCTATGGTCAAAATGTGAACACATTGAGTGTAATCGCCCTCTCGTGCCAGCAAAAACAACACTTTGACAGGTTGTAATTTTTGACAGTTCTACTTTCACTTTCATTTTGTGATATCAAACTATTAACAATAATGTGGCTGAGAAAAATATCGCCATTGCTTTTTATGCCCCCGGTAGGGTGGCCTATATCAGTTGAACTGTCAGTCAGTCAGTCAGTGTGTCAGTCTGTCCGTCCGTCCGAAAACTTTAATGGCCATAACTTTTTTAATATTGAACATAGCAACTTGATATTTGGCATACATGTGCATCTCATGCAGCTGCACATTTTCAGTTGTGAAAGGTGAAGGTGAAGGTCATCCCTCAAGGTCAAATGTCAAATATAAAGCGTCTGTCTGACTGTCTGTCCAAAAACTTTAACATTGGCCATAACTTTTTCAATATTGGCGTGCATGCGTATCTCATAGAACTGCACATATTGATTGGTGAAAGGTCAAGGTCATCCTTTAAGATCAAGGTCAAAGGTCAAATTTTGCAATATTGAAGATAGCAACTCCATATTCGGCATGCATGTGTATGTCATGGAGCTGCACATTTTGAGTGGTGAAAGGTCAAGGTCATCCTTCAAGGTCAAAGGTAAAATATATGGCTTCAAAGCTGCGCAGCAGGGGGCATTGTGTTTCACAAACACAGCTCTTGTTTAATATATTTTCTGCACATTTCTTCAAAAAACTTACATCGATTTTCTTCGTTAATTCAATCATTCCTGACAGACTTGTGTACATATTTCGCTTACATTTTGACGCGCGTAGGTAGGACCGCATTACCGCTTCCGAAATGTGTATTCATACTATTGCCTTCGAGGAACTTATCTGATGTTTGACGGAAAGGGCCGAAAATGTGCGAGTGTGGGTCAAGTTCCCCACAGGTACTACTTTCCCGTTCCCCCAATTTTTTTTCCGTACCTTAAATGTTTCGTACCCAATTTTGTGTTCGTACCCAAAAAATGTTCGGTCCCAATTTTTTTGTTCCCAAATATTTTTTCGTACCCAAATTTGTTTTCATACCCAAATTTTTTTCGAAAAATTTTGTACCAATTTTTTTTCGTACCATCATACACAATTGTGGTGTGATGTAGATAAACTTAACTTGATGCTTTTATATCCATCCTCTTAAAAGCATCGTCACACCAGTACTTTCAGTACTTTGATTCTCTAATTTGACCAAGTAACCTAGTTTTTGGTTCCGAATGGTCGGTTTTGTACTGATTAAGGTAAGGTTCATTGTATTGCGGACATGACAAGGGGATTAATTATTAATTTATTGTTTAAGTGATGGAATTTTCAGTACAGTTTGTCTAACGCCCGTTATCGTGCGATGCGCGGTAAAAAAATCATTTTCACTCATGACCACTCTCAATGGGACATTTGTAATCTTTCTTGATGAAACTTAGACGTTAGCGTGCTTGAGGCAAAATGCGAATCTGGGAGACGTGTGTCGAACACAAAAACCAGCTCAATTTTTAATAACCATTATACCACTGTTTTATCTACATTCATAATTTAATATAAATTAAACTCAGTCAGAGATCTAACAATATTTTTACCAAGTTTGTATCCGAAAAGCATTTGTTAAAAAAAGATAAACAAAACTATTTCGCATGGTAACCACTTCAGCGGCATCGTTGATGATTCAATAAAAATGAAACTTGGTTAGAAAAGTTTTCTTAAAAATATGGTCCTTCTTCAAATCTGAATCAAGCAAACATAAAGATGATTGTGTTCCTTCTCGGACGTCAGTATATTGATCAAGTATGCGAAGCCAACGATCAAGAAAATCTAAAGATAAAGGGAAAAACAATAATTCCAAATCGATACAATTTAGTGTCTGCAGAAATGGAGAAGAAAATTGGTCTGCGTACTTTGATCATAAGATCATTAATAAAAAGTTAAGTTGAGTAAAATGCCTTAATCTTTTTAAATTTAGAACATGGAATCAAACGAGATAAAAAGCAGTTCAATACAAAATATGAAAGCGTTATTATGTATATGATAGATGGAATGCCGATAATTCATTAAATCTGGATTACTGAGGTTGAAGCGTATTGATTTGTTCTTTTCAAAGCAAATTGTTGCCTTACAAACCTACCTCTTTACGTTATAATTCTTTGTTATCACCTTGGATTTGAAATATAAAACTATGGTTGTTACACAAATAGTATACATTGTTTACAACACCGAAACCAATTGGAATGTCAGCTAAAAGAGTGTCAATATTTCAACATATGATACCAAAGTGCTTTTTTTCGATTGTTGTATACTGTAAAATCGCATTTAAATTCTTCCTTTTTACAGTTTTGAAGATGATTTCACGTTTATGTCGTAGTTTATGCAAACGAGCAAATGCATGGTATCATACAAAAAAACATTTTGCCTAACAAAATTGCAAGGCGAAAGACTAATACAAAATTGAGAAAAGTATACATTTTAGTTGTTGTTTTATTAACCGCCGATGAGCTTGTATGATAAAAAGAAAATATTCTGTAATAACTATTCGGTGCCATGCATCTTATAAATATTGTGCGAGGCTACAGATGGTTCAATCTCTTTTTTCCATGCCAATGGGCGCTTAAATAATTAATCCAGCTAGTGTACAGACTCTTATGCTCCAGTGAAAGAGAAATGAATTGCAAATTGAATGTCAATTGCATGCAAAAACAATTAAGTTAATTAAATCCAAGTTATAAATTATATCAAGTCATTTGTCTTTTATGCTTGATTTACAAATTATAGACGACACATGTTTTTAGACATTTGTGTCGATAATTATATACACCAAGTTATTAATGCTTTTACGTTAACGGAACATTGCACGTATATTGAAAATGAAACCTATCCTGTTTTTCCTTTAAGCTAAGATATTATATGATGAACACAACATCGACATAAAAAGCTTTTTCTCAAATAATACAAGTTAATATTTCATAAAAGTACTTAATGTTCAGAATCTATAATTGTTAGTTCCATTAATTTGCATCGCATTTTTTAGGCACTTTCTTTGAATACATTAATAATAGTTTGTTTTCAAGTTTGAATACAGATTTTGTTGGTATTTAAATGTGTTACTTGTTAATTCAGTTAGCTATTATCTGGTGACTGAAGTACAATGAGTTACTTGTCATCTTTGTGCGGAGGAGTTCCGGGAAAAATCATAGTTATCATGCATACAATCCACCCCTCACCAAACAGTACCTAGTACTGGTTTCATCCAGAAAAATCAAGCGAACGTTTTCTCATTAAACATACGTTTATCAATAACATAAAGCATTAGTAATATATATGTTCCTGTTTTATATCTTTAACTAAACTTATTGAATGCACTGTATTTACAAAGTTTTTACAGTGTTTCAATGAACAAGACTTTCCCTGTTGCAACATGTTTCTGCATACGCAGGTTTCTCAGCTTTCAAGTTGTATGTATGCATTATATGTATTTTAAACTGTTTTTGTTATTTATAAATGTAATTTATATTCAAACAGCATGTTGTGAACCCCAGGTGGCCCAGTAGGCCATAGCTATCAGTGTGTTGTTCCCTGCCCGGTTGTAACTTATGTTGGTTTCAACGCGATGAAGTTGTCTTACACATGCAATTCACTTTGAATGGACTAAGAGACAGCTGTCTGGCATTTAGAGATATTTGTCTCTGTCAATTATTTAAGCTTAGACATATGATTGACTATTAGTTGTAGTAGTCCCAGCCACAGTGCAATGATTCTTGGCAACAATAATGCAGTTGCTCTACACTGAAAGGCAGATGCCCTCCAAATATAAATCTTTATGAGACATGTGCATGTATGACTTAGAAAATTAGTTCATATTTGATGCTTATCTAAAATGGTGGCGCTGCATTATATTTTCAATTCATCCATTGTGCAAAACTATATGCATATCTATGAACATTATTCTTATGCAATGGGACACATAACATTTAACTATAATTTTTTAAACTAATTGTCGCTGTTATAAATGAACATCATCGTTGTTCTTGTCGTCCTTGTTATGCCAGTTTGATGGCTCCCCGGCGTGTGTCGTCGTGTGTCGTGTGGCATCCTACGTCAATTGAATCTCCACCTTAACCTATGGGTATATAACAGGTAAATGAAGGATGCATGCGAATTCGTCTTTAAAATGGTTGATTTCCAATCATTCCGGTATCCAGAATATTTAAACGTGATCAATAAGAATGGAAAAAACTGATTTCTAATTTTGAAACCTTAGTAAAAGAGGTTTGATATTATGTTCAAAAGCGTGTTCCAATCTTGTCTTTGAAGTCGAAACTGTTGGAGTACCAAAGGTATCAAAGGAAGAATACATGCTTTATAGAAATACGATAAAAACACGTTTATCTTATAAGAAAACGCCCAATTATAGTTGGCATTTAATATTGCATAATTTTATCCTATTGAGTTTGTCAAATTCCCTGGGCAAACAATTGACCACGCCCGAGGAAGGATGACTTATTATATATCGACTTTCATGACAAATTAAAAGTCGTGTTCTCTGAAAGCTTCATACACATATTTTTTTATTTGGTATGTCATATGAAAAGTCGTTTTCAGAAAAAATCGTTCAATTTTGCTCTTAGTTTCAAAGCTGACGTCATCGCTGAGTGTTATTCAAATAAACGTGTGTACTAGTAGGGAAAGTATTAAGATGATATTTTCAAAAACAACAAAACCAGGCTAATAATTTCCTTCAGGTTACATCGTCTAGCTCGTATCAATCTTATCAATTTCAGTCCGCAGAGACAAACTGCAATCAGTAGCTGCTTTTTAGTTGGATCAAATGTTATTTTATGGTGGACAAATATTACAATGTGTTGAATACCCTGTGAATGGGCTTAACATCTACATGATGCGGTCTGCAGACATTCATTGAAATCTAGCTTTATAAATGGCAACACAATAACAAACAAATTGATATGACAATGTTTATTGTGTATAAATAATATATTTGTATTAACGTATTCAATTATGAGTCTAAAATAGTTCTTTGAATGACGTGTGTAAATATCAAAATATAGCATGCACATTTTGCAATCAAATAAAATGAAAATGTTTATCAAACAGTCTCAAATAATATATTGCACACTAAAAATTACTATTTACGTTGCCTCACACCAAATCTTCACAAATTCTGAAAAAAGAGAAATGGAAACAATGAATAGCAGATAAATAAACTAGTTCAACGAAATCTAGCATTAATACATAGACTGTTAAATATAGTTTATTGTTAAACCAATAGTTTTGTTGTGATTCAGTGCTTTGCCAAAGTGACGTCATTCGGCAGGAGGACGCGCTGTGTCATTTAGGAGACATGAGGTGCAATTTTAAAGTACTAATAACTTATTTTAATGATTTACTTCATTTTAAAAAGGAATAGAAAGAAAATTTGCAGCTATAGCCTACATAATTATATGACTTTAATACCGGTACGATCGGATCACTGGAGTTTAGAAGTCCTCTTATGCTAGAAAATCCCGTCTATTTACTTTTTTCAGAATACTTACATAAAAGAAGATTTAAAGGGACTGTCAACCGCGACGACGTTTTACAATTATAAGCTTATATTGATTATAATATCACGACTGGTATATTAAATTACTTGAAAAAAGTTGTTGAGTTTTCATATTTTCAGTATATTCGGCAATACATTTTACTGGGTAACTACCAGTTAACTATAAATAACGCCAGTAGATTGATCATCATCTTCACGTGGTAAACCCAGAAATGCAAAATTGTGCATGCGTAGTGAATTGTATATATTTTATTTTTAAAATGATCACTATACTTGCATTATTTATAGTGTGTATATCGCTATGTCACCTATTTTCTCAATGTACTTTCGATTTCACAACGCGAAATTTTATTACCGAATATACTGAAAATATTAACTTTTTTCAAGTAATGTTATATACCAGTCGTGGTATTTTTATCAATATAAACTTATAATTGTGAAAAATACAGTATATAACAACTTTTCTTTTCTTCGTCGTCGTGGTTGACAGTCCCTTTAAAAGGGAATATATAATAAAGTCAAAAGTTTCTTACATGAAGATTTTCATATAACAATACTCTGAAAATGAAACCGCGATAAAATGGCATCCAAACGGTTGTATTTTGACCCGGATACAATTGAGCGATTCGTACAAAATGAGCGAATCCACACCGTCCAATAAGTTGGAAATATACATTTGTAAAACGTTAAAAAGCCATTGGGTGAAATGAATTAATAACCCCATAACAGTGTTTTTGTTTATAAAAACCGAAGGTTTATGCATAATATGAAGAATCTTCGTTCTAAACATAATGTGTCACATATTTTCATTTTACCTTCGTAGTTTATTTTGCCGTCTCCGTCTATATCCGCCTGTCTCATCATATCGTCTAGTTCCTTGTCCGTTAGGGCCTCACCAAGATTTTTCATCGCTACTCTGTTGACAATAGTAACAGAAAGAGAGAACAATAGTTCCCTAGTTTGATGACTTCAATGTAAAGCGCGTCTGATTCAACCAAATTACCATGATATAATGTATATGAGTAAAATGAATCCTGCTGTGCAGCGGTCATTTAAACAAGATCAAATTACTTAGATGAACGATTATTTGTTATCGGCTGGTTGTCTTATATTTCAAGACATTAAAAGAATACCAATTAAATTATTTTAAAATTCAGCAGTTTGTGGTAATAAAAGGAACATCAACTGATAATGCAACATTTCTGTACATTTAATTTTAGGTTCAGCAGTTTATGGCAATAAAATTAACATCAACTAATAATGTAACATTGCTGTAAATGTATTTTAAAGTTCAGCAGTTTATGGCAATAAAAGGAACATCAACCAACAATTCAACATTTCTGTAAATTTATGTTTAAGTTCAGCAGTTTATGGAAATAAAAGGGACATCAGCCAATAAAGCATCATTTCAATGAACTGTTTTTAAAGTTCAGCAGTTTGTGGCAAGAAAAGGAACATCAACCTGTAATGCATCGTGATTTTCACTCACTGTTATCTCATTAAAATAGCTTATTTCTGCATCGCCGTCTAGGTCTGTTAAACACTATTACAGACAATTAAAGAATGAGACATTGTATGACTTTTTTAGGGCACCAAGTGTAAACTGGTGACCCAATTTAGGTAAGTATGATGGCATCGCCCGTCATATGTCTTAAGAGAATGGCCTCAATAAGTAAGTGATCTCTACTAAATGAAATTTGAGCATTTGATATGTTTGGGCAGTTGAAAATGTATAGTCTCTAAAATGTTGTGCATTATGTATTCTCCAATTTAACTACTGTGTTGATTAATTGATCGCGCCCCATTCCTCGGACAAACCATCATCTGTTGTCCTTGTCGGCGTTTTCCATTAAGCTTCTACAAAAATACGTTTAATATCTCTACTCTTTCCAAAATGTTCTTAAATTTACCTCAATTCATTCTGATCAATGTAGCCATTACCATCTCTGTCAAATGTTCGAAATGCTGACCGGACAGTTTCGCCGTTGTTTGCGAATGAACTGTCATCTAAAATATTACCAAATGTACTTTTAAGAAACCTTAGAACGCCTTTGTTACCGAACGTCATACTAATATTTATACTTTATTCTAAATCATTGTATATAAAAGATCAACTTACGCGGTAAAAAGTGCGAAAATGTTAATTTGCTTCGTTCGTCACTGGCTATTTTGAAATTGACTGTTTTCTTTCCATTGAAGCATATGCTAGTCATTATAGCTTTGGTTATATTCTTATTAAAGATACAATTAGCTTTATGGACCCTCTAAACAGCGGAAATGTAAAGGTCGATTTAGCGATAGAATATAAGTGTCTGCTCTATTGTAACTTACTGATTTTATCCATTTCTTTCTGCATGAAGGCGTGAAACTCCCGGAACTCTATTCTTCCGCTTCCTGCGTTGATTACACGGACATTAAAAGCACAATTAAATTCTAAAATACAATTTCAAGAGAAAAACAATCAAATATTTATTTTTCTACAACACTATGCAGTCCAAACAACATTACACAACACTTTAACACAACTTACACTACACTTCAACATGCATTATATTTAATGATTTTCTATGAAAAACCTTTTCAAGACTTGTCGTTTATGTGTGATAAATAGTAAAGGTTTTTCAAATACCCCACTTATATATTAATTTACATGTAATATAATTGTCAGAAATGTTATATACTGACGATCAACATCCAGTGTTCTCATGGCATCGGTGACCTGTTGTTCTGTGGGAGTCATACCCAGGAACCTCATAGCCTTGCCGAGCTCCTGGCTGGAGATGGAGCGGTCGTTGTTCGTGTCGAACAGTCGGAACAACTCGCGAATTTCTGGTGAAGTAATAAATACTCGTTAAGGTTATGAATATGTGTCTTGATGTATCGCACACATGCGCAAAGAGTATTTTGTTGATTTAGTTGGTATAGCTTGCAGATAGTTATCTTTGTCTTAAACACATTAATGTTTACTATTAAAAGTATACATTTCATAAACATTATAAGGTAATGCATAACATGCAGTCCATGTTTGGAACTTAAACGCACTCAATAAAGTTGTTGTATCCGAAGAAATAAACAGTTTCTGGGAAGCACAGAATGGGAATATTCCTTCGTGCATACATGTATTTCAAATGAAACAACTCAGAATAAGCTATGCCCATATTTTGACAATTGATGGGAATTTTACGTCTTGAGTATGAATGTACCCAAGATACATGATAAAGATGTATTTATAATGCGTGAAAATGGCAATATGGAATCGAAGAATATTTCTAGGTATCATATAAAACCTTAATGTGCTATCGTATAGCTACAATCGCATACGATTGTTTCTGAAATGGACATAAATGTCATGCAACAATGAACATAAGCAAATGTAGTTAATACACTAATTGCAAAACCAAAGCATTACTACACTAGCGGAATCTCAAAAACAATTGTCAAAGAAGACGGACCATTGTTTTACTTAAGTAAAATACATTACAATTATTTAGGATTTCTGGAGAATTCAATTTTTGTTTTAATGTGCCATTTTATTTCTATTAGATCTGTTTTGTTACCTTTTAAGCGTATTAGAATGTGCTATTATTAACAAAACTGAACCACTGAGTTGTTATTCTGCATTAAATTATTGGCTATGTACGACTTTAATCAAATTTTAAGACCATTGCAAATATAATAAAAAACAAATTTAAGTACCATATAATAATAACATGTATATAACGTTCGCTTAGATTTATTTTTGATCTTTTTAATACATGCAAAATAAGACAAGGACAACAATCGAAGCAAGTACGTTAAATGAATGTTTTGTTCTATGGAAAAATATATATTAGCTATATGATTATGTGTGTACCATATAGGTGTTGTATTTACATTAGCAACAAAATAAATAGTGTGAACAATGTCATGAGAATCTCGACATACAAACGGACATGTAAAAAGTGTCAAAATCATAACAAAGCACCACTTATTACTTGCCTGATTCACTACTTTTGTCCGAAGCATCTCCGGAAACCAGGCTTGCTTTACAGCAGCATTGTAATAAGCGATAGCACACGTTTAAATGCAAATATTATCAAAACAATGATATATTTTATATTTATATTTGATTGTTTAAGAATATTTAATGGTATTTGTTCAATAACTTTCTGTATTTATATGCAATTCATTTTAACACCGGAGCCTTTTCATGCCGTTCGCCTTATTTAAGTAAGATCGGTTCTTCTATAAGAGCTATGTTTTGATTTTCTTGTGGATCGATCCAAGTGAGTGTGTATTTCGAGTTATTTGAGGTCCTTTCCGAGACAGAGATTACACTATGTGTGGTCCGAGAGTGTGTCTTGGCACTTCTACATAATTAACTTAATAGAGTCATAAAAAAATAGACGGATTTGAAGATATAGCTTCCATTTCCAGCTATTTCGTTGTTACTGATTTTGTATTCAATTCTGGTGCGGTGTTGTGTTGTGGATGGAATGTAGTGGAGTACTCTGAGGAAACATTAACAATCCGGTATGATAAGCATTAAAACTCACATGCTGCCGAAAACGGGAATTGAACCCGGGTCGTCTAAGTGATAAGCGAGTGTACCAACCACTGCTTTGGTAGACACAAATTGACCATGTGCACATTTGTTCGATATTTTTAAAGCATAAGAACACTGTAAACTAGAATAATGCACACCCAGAAAGAGCCAACGAACAAAAGGTCCGACTTTTGAATTAAGTTCAAGCATTTGCTCATAATCGACTACTAGAGTTTCGGAATATACAAACAATGGGTTTAATATTTAACTGGTCATATTCTTGACGCGACAATTAATCTGTTTAACGTTTATGTAATTACCGTTTCAAATATAATACATACCATTCTCTAATACACGCTTGTCTTTGCCAGAGTCCTTACGTGTAGCCTGTGTAATAATAAAATGAAAATCAATTTTTGTGAACATACATTTTAACAATTTTTACCTACGAAGGACTTAATGCTTGTAATATGTATATACCTCAAGTTGTACTTAAAGTTGTTTTAAACTTTACTGAAACACATTCTAAGTTTCTAATAAAACGACATCTGAAGTTATGGATACCCATTTTGTTCTAAAACAAAACTAATAGGCATACTTTAGAATGCTTTTAATTCGCAAGAAAAAATAAGTGCGTTTTCACTAAAATGTCTTTGTATTGAGTCATCAATTCCCGACGTGCTTAAAGGTAAAAATTCAAAGTAAATTGGCCTTGATCGAACCATATGTGTTTTCACTTTTAAATTATATTTCGTAACATAAACATGCGATCCAATCGACAACAAAAACAGTAACACACAATACACAAACGCTCTTAAAACACCGTCGTACACCTTGATAGGTGAACATGATTGTAGCAACCATTATCAAATAAACCTTGCGCATTTTCGGATGCAAAGATGAAGATATATACATTTATATCTAAAATCAGTTATCTAATAAAATGGTTCACATAAAAGTCGTGACAGTAACACAATCGTCATTAAATTACAAACAAGATACAAAGATAACTGAAAACAATTATTGATGGACTATTCCAATTGTTATCACATGGTCGCGAATCTCAAACCTATTCCAAACATTAGGATATTGATTGTAACTTTTCATGTATGCATCATTCCAAAATACAAAGTCAAATTCCAACTGCATCTGAAAGAGACAATGTATTTATGAAGTTGAATGCATGGTCCTATTTATAACACAGTGTGCAAGAACTCAGAGATCGAACGCTCGGACAATTTTATCCTTTTCACCGTTTACATTAGTGGTTAAAGGTATGAGAAATGTTCTTCAAACGGGGATATACAAGACCATAGGTCGTATCTAGAAAAAACGGTATCTCATCTATCAATAACCACCCTTAGTAATCTAATAATCGGGTGAATAAACAACTGCAGTGAATGTAGGAGAAAATATATAATACACTTTCACCCTAATCAAAATAACTAAGTGAAGTTTATTTATAGAGAACGTGTCATATTTTTATAGAAAACATGTAAAATATATTCGCCGAATGTTTTCCGATTTATATTCTAAATTGTTTGATGTCAACAGCATCAAGCGATCGTTTCTAAATCCTAAGCCAATTTCACAATTATAATGGAGCTGAACTAGCAGAAGCAATCAACCAGGTTGTTTTTATTTTATATATAATATTTATTGATTGTCCGCTTAAGTATACGCATATATTTGCTGCCTGTGTCATGTTGACGTGAAATTAAAGACCTCGAATAACAGTTTATTCCGATAAGTGTATTCAAATCAACGATATGGAACACGACTGCAAAGATAAAGGGTATCAGGCAGCTGACGTGCAAAATGACAATTAATGCCTCACTAGGAATCATACTTATCTATAGAAACATGCATACGATAATTGCCTTAACTTAAATGTGTGCTTCATAGATACATACGCGTTTAAAGAACGATCAAATATACTTTAAGTCTTCCAGATAAGGTTTTATACATCTAATTCGCTTTATGTGTTTATTACTTGTATGCGACATTGACTTCAGATATGGTAACTTGTGATATGCAATTGCAAAAAGAGTGAACGATACATATTTCTGTTTTTGTCACATTATTATTGGATAAACATCAAATCACACGTCTCTGAGCAGTTCTTACACTTTATATAAAGTACTCGAACTAATACATATTTATAAAATTTTACGCTTAAGCAAACAATACATATAAGAGTGATTTAGATTACTGTACTTCGTATTTTTTATAAATAACTTTCCATGAAATACAATTCCCCGAAGACCCATAGTGTGTGTTTAAAATATATGTAACCAAACGTCTTGGGATCCAAAGAACTACTTGTATTGTGTTGTGTAAAATTGCCTTTATTTATTTATTTTGTTTTTTAATCAAGAATTGAGAAAGAAATGTAATGTAACGGGTTATAATGGGCATATTTCAGTAAAATGTATATGCAATGTATTTTATTATTATGAGTTTATTTTATGAAAGGATAATAGATATATTTCAGTAATATGTAACGAACAGAAAAATATAAGAATCGTGACTCGCAAAATGCATATAAACAATTAGTAGGTACATTAAGCAGGAAGAAGCGACATTCCGATAGGTATATTTCAGTAATATGTAACGAACAGAAAAATATAAGAATCGTGACTCGCAAAATGCATATAAACAATTAGTAGGTACATTAAGCAATACAAATTGGAGATGTCAAATTAAATGGAGACCCGCGAGTACAAAGGCGTAAAAGTCCGGTATGCACACGTTTGACGCCCATTACTTGATGACAGGCGTGGGTCACGAATTAGGCGAGTACGTAACGAAATTGGTATAAAAGCGGAGTAATTTTAACGGACCATGGGACCATTGGAACGAGTTTGACAATCGAGAGAGTAGTCACGTCTTTTTGACGTGGTGGCCATGTCGGCCGCCGCGCTGTAAAATTGTATTTCATGAACATTAGCTAGCGTTGTGTTAGAAAATATTCAACAGAAATAAATCTCGATGAAAACAAAAAATGAACTTTAGTTGTTACTGTGTATTATCAAGGAACAATGTGTAATTACGTGACACAGTACATTTTATGGTGCGCAGTGCCAGGATGAACCAGAAGTGCCACTCATTTTAACGACCAACAGGGAAAAAACCAACGCGACATGGAAAACGGAGTACAAACAACACTATACGGAATCACAAGAAGAACAGAACAGAACACAACTTTATTTACATCTCAGGCATACAAGTATGCAGTAAGAGGAACAATATATGTGAAGTTATACAATATTTCAATGCACATGTGCTTCGCGGTTAACGGCGTACCGTCAAAATACAGGTACAAGAGACAAAAACAAATAGACAAAAAATTACAACAACAAAAAACAAACAGAAAAACAATGGTTAGTGGGATAATGCAAGGAACAAAATAGCGTTGTATTTTTTTACTTGTATACAAACATCTATAAAATTTACAACACAATTCACAATACAATTCACAATACAATTCACAAAACAATTAACAATACAATTTACACTTCAATTTTATATATGTTCGGACACACACAACTAGGATAAAGGGCGAATTATTTGATGTTTCTTAAAAGGGTGTTAGCGAATTTACTAAATCTATGTAGGTAATCAACATTTTCTGTGGTCATTATATATTTGAGTTTATTAACAGTAGGAACAGGTTTTGAGAACATATTTATATCGATTCTAGCGGTAGTAAAGTGGGTGCAGTTTAAAATGTAATGTTCTTCATTGCCGATATAGCCTTCATTACATAAAGTGCACAGTCTATTTAGTTCGGGTGTGCCGTTCCATCTGCCAGTTTCGATTGGGAAATGATGATTAGCGGTGCGTAGCTTTAATATAGGTACATACTTAGATTTAGGAAGAAGCTTAAGGTAATTCTCAAATTCAAAATTGTTTTTAAATAAATTATAAAATTTTCCTTTGTTTGATTGGTTCAAGTCTACATGCCACTGCTGAATGTATTGATCAATGAGTACACGTTTAACTTGTAATGATAGTGATTTCATACTGGGCGAGTTTTGTTCATGCCACACGATCGATTTGCCTGTCGTATCCAATATTTGTTTAATTTTAGATATCCATTTAAAGTTACGCGAGTTGTTGTTGATAAGGTTAATATACATTTTTTTAGAATATTTATTGTAATTTCCTAAAAGAGTTCTACTCCAAAAGCCTATCATTTTGCTGTAAATAGTGACATGTAGCGGATATCTACCAAGTTCACCGTATAGCATATATGACGGAGTACTTTTACGTGACATAGTAATTTTTCTTAGGAATTCTCTATGTACTCGTTCTATAATGTCTTAATTTTCGTAACCCCATATTTCACAGCCATATGTCAGTATTGGTACAATAGTATGATCAAAAAGTTTTAATGTTAAATCTAGTGGCAGATCTGAATTATTTGCACGGATGTAAAGTAAATGCATTGCTTTTTTAGCTTGTTCGATATTTTGTTGGCGTGCGCTTAGAAATGAACCGTTAGCCGAAAATATGACACCAAGGTATTTGTATTGCTTAACAATTTCGATTTCATTTCTGCCAATGTAAAATTTATAGGGCGCGATGTTTCTAGCCCCAAATATGATTATTTTTGTTTTATTAGTGTTTGCATTGAGTTTCCATTGCGTGCAGTATTCATCAAATGCATTTAAACTTCTTTGAAAATCTTTTTCATCGTCTGTCAGAATTATAGTGTCGTCGGCGTATAACAAAACAAGTAGCTTCAGCCAGAGATAAGCACTAGATGGATCAGGTATTTCAACACCTTTACCTTCGCGTATAATAATATGGCTCTCAAGGTCATTTAAAAATATAGAAAAAAGGATCGGTGAAAGATTTTCACCTTGCCGAACGCCGTTTTCGCATGGGAAGAACGGAGACGAGCTATGGTCTAGGGAAACACAAGATTTGATATTTTGGTACATGTTAAAAATAACATTAAATATTTTTCCTGTAACGGAGCTTGATAGCAGCTTTAACCAGAGTCCATTTCTCCACACTTTGTCGAAAGCCTGAGAGAAATCTATAAAGGCACAGTACAACTTCTTTTTATTTTTGCGCAGGGTTTCGATTAAAGATTGAAGAACAAATATGTGGTCCAAACAAGAGTGATTTTTTCTAAAACCTGCCTGATTTTCGTTTAAAATTTCATTCGATTCCAAAAATTTGTTAAGTCTCTCATTTAAAATTGACGTGAAGAGTTTTCCAAAACAACTTAATAATGTTATGGGCCAATAGGTATTAGGGTCGCTGCGGTCCCCTTTATTTTTGTAGATAGCATAAATTGTGCCTTCAAGCCAGCTATTAGGCATATGAACAGTATCAAGTATCATGTTGAACAACTTAACATAAATAGCAAGAAACATGTGTTTAGTATTTTTTATATATTCATTTAGTATGTTATCACTAGGCCCAGCTGCTTTTGAATTTTTAAGGCGTTGAATATTCGCTTCAATTTCGGTCTCGGTGATAGGCCTGTTTAATTCCAGCGTGTCGTACGATACCGGTTCACTTGTACTTAAGTTTAACTCATTGTTTTCGGTGCTATCATTACAATTTATGTTTTTAAAATGATTATAGAGCGAATCCAAACTCGGTGATTTCTTAGATGTTTTAGCGCCAATTCTATGTATATATTTCCAATATTCTTTGGGGCTCTTCGAGTGCATTGTACGTAATGTTTGTGCATTTTTAAATTTATATTGGTTATTAAAATAATTCATAGTTCTCTTGTAATTCTTACTAGCATTTTGTAACAAATCTTATTTGATAACGACCGCTCACATTTATATATGTTTTTGGCTTCATAATAGCAAGTTTGTGCTTGTTTACATTTAATACCAAACCATGGCCTTTTAAATGCATGATTGTATGAACATTGTTTGGGGAAAGTTTCGGCAGCGGCATTTTGCATAATTACGGTAATAGTGTTAGTTATTTCATCAATCGATGATGGTGCACAAGGGCAAACATCACACAGATATTTAATGTGGTCAATATTCTCTTCGTTAATAGTATTAATAAAACTGCTCGCTAAATTTTGTTTCCATTTTGCGCTTGTGTTATCTTTATGCAATTTCTGCTTGTGTGGCGGTGTTACTTTAATTTTGCTCGATACGGTAAATTTAATTATAGCGTGACCATCGGAAAACAGCGAATCCGTCTCGATAATCCCGAACTCGGTTAAAAACACAAAACATTCAGCAGTGGCAATGGCATAGTCGATAACTGAGCTATTCCGGTAAGTAAATTGACCAGTGTCTTTATCCGTGCCCATTCGACCGTTTAGGATAAACAGATTGTTATTACGACAAATATCGACAAGTGCTAATCCGTTACTATTGGTTTTTTTATCCACAGATTTTCTGGACAGGGGTACATTACATTTGGTTAAGATATGGGACTTGTTAAGTGTACTTCGGGTGTCGGGATCGATACCCTGTATATCTGCACAGAAATCATCAATACATGTAAAATCGGGGAGGGTGGCTGTTCTGGCATTCATGTCTCCTAAAAGAATTGTGTGTTTAAATTCGCTACACGTAATGCTTAGTTCGTGGTCTAATTGTAGAAAATCATCATCATTGAGGAATTTAGATTTTTCTGGTGGAACATAAAGCACACCTAACATAATGTCATCGTCTGTGTTAGTTAAAATTTTGGAAATCTAAGCCATAAAACATATTCACTATTAGATTTTTTAGTTTCTGTCCCATGTAGAATGTCATTTTTTACGAAAACACCTATTCCACCAGATTTCCTCAGGTAGGTTTGAGTTCTGTTTTTGGCTATAAATGTATAGTTAGGAACATCTATAATATCAGTGTTATCCAAGTGTGTCTCAGTAATACAAATTATATCATAACTATAAATAAAGTCAATAAATTCTGGAAATTTGAGTCTGTGTTTAAGGCCCCGAATATTAAGGGAAGCGATTTTTAGCTTACTGGCACAATCTGCTATTATGTCCGGAGTATCGTTCCTCACATTTTCCTAGTTGGGTGTGCGGTCATTTCCGGCCGTGGTTGGATCGCGCTCGTCCCATGGCCTGGTAAACTGACTAAGCGCCTGTGCGGGTGATTGATTAGTTGCCTTAATGCGGGTCCGATCCTGTGGAGATGGTGCGTGAGCCCGTCGGCCTATTGGGACACGCGTTCGACTGTGTGATCGTCCTCTGCGTTGGCGGCGAGGGCTCGGGCTGCTCCGTCGAACTGGCTCAATGGGAGGTCTTGGGGACATCACCGTATCTGGAAATCGCGAGTGGTCACTGCTTATTGGACCACCGGAATAATTTTGCTCTGTGACGCTGACGAGGGAAGGTCGGCACGTTTGTTCATTGTCGTGATTCGGAGCACCCCCTGTGCAGCCCATCTGTGTCGCGTCACTCAT
Source organism: Dreissena polymorpha (assembly GCF_020536995.1). Lineage (NCBI taxonomy): Eukaryota > Metazoa > Mollusca > Bivalvia > Myida > Dreissenidae > Dreissena > Dreissena polymorpha. The sequence continues at coordinate 37,298,855 of NC_068368.1, read as the reverse complement.
ATTTGCACGCGGAACTCGTGGTACTGATCCGGTAGTATTGTTGAAATTTTGTGTGGGTGGATTTTGAGGTATAGTTGTAGTATTTAGACGGCTTCCTTTCATAACAGTGTTCCATTTTGGGAAATAAACACGGATAACTTTTTTCCCAATCATGAGTTTGGCTGGAAAGACGATTCGTACTTTACTTTCTGGGTTCTGGCTTTTTAGTGTTTTATATTCGGGCCACAGGGATTTGCGTGCATTGGATATTTCTTGTGGATAATCACGGTTGACACTAAAATGAGTGTTTTTCAGTTGTGTTGCATTGGGCAGAATATGTTCAGTGTCGGTATAGTCACGAAATCGGAATATTATGCGTCGCTGTTGGTTCCGTTTGAACATTCCGAGTCTATGGGCCCTATCAATAACAATGTGATCGCGGATCCGCATAGTGTCACGTAGAAATGTCTTGATTGCATCGCAACACTCTTCACCCATGAGTTCGGGGAACCCACCGAAAATGAGATTGTTTCTACGGGATCTTGCTTCAGCATCTACGGACTTGTACTCAAGTAAGGTTATTCTACTGTCCTGATATTCTAGCGTTTTTTCAATTTCACTTACTTTGCAGCCGAGTTGTAGCACACTGTCGATTTTACGCCCGATGTCGACCATGTTCGATTCGTTTGTTGACATTTTCGAAAGTAGTAGTGACAGTTTATCATCAACACACAATTTTTTGAAATTTGATTCATCTCCGGTGACCACACGTTGTCGTTTGCTGTTCCGGACTGTCTCGAAAGTACCATTTCCCCATGCATTCTGATTGCGCTGCGAAAATTCCGTTTCCGATCTCTCATCGTTATCCATTGTTGTATTGCACAGTGAAGAAAACCGATTTTTAGTCAATATATACTGCGAATTAACGTTCATCACTTCCTAAGGGCATTCAATATACTCCATCAAATACTTTAATTGCAGAAAAATTGCAATGTCTTTCGATTTCTTCGAAATATTTATTAATTTTATTTATTTGTAAGAGAGAAAAAAAGTCCGCCATGTTGACCGAAAGCCCGCGCACAAGCTAACGTGAAAAAAACAACGCAACATGGAAAACGGTCAGTGTTTTCATAAATTATGGCAAACAGGGTTTTATGCCAAATTTATAAAGTAAGAAATAAAACGTAAAACAAAAGCGTCATGACAACGAACTTTTTCAGAACTGTTTTAAAGAATTTTACGAAGTTAAGTGTTTAAAGAAATAATTAATCATGTACGAAGAAATTATGCAAGTATCAAAAGCATACAGTTTTTCATTGATCTGTAGTTTTTCTAAAATATCGGGAAATTAAGAATAAAATAAATAAAAAAGAAAGTAATTTAAATTTACAGAATTTTCTGAGTTATAGAAATAATGAAATTAGAGGCGAACAAATCATTGAGAATATTTAAAGAATTTTATATAAATTGTGTATGATTATAATATAGATTGTATACGAACGTGCGTTTTTTTGCGCACAAATCCATTTTAAATTGTTGGTATTTTTCGTAAAATTCCATTTAATTAAAACGTACAAGGAAATAATTATATCTTATATAGTTTTGTTTATTATTTTAATAAAGAAACTTTGGCGGTTGTTTTATTTATTAATATAATTTAAAAAAACTCGGAGATAATACAAATATTCAAAGAATTTACCTAGTATTTTACATTGGCAGAATTAAGAATTTAGGAATTTAGATTATTTAAGACAGTTTTGTTTATTATTTTAATAAAGAAAACAAGGCGGATTTTGTTTATTAGAATGATAAAGAAAATTCAAGAGGACGAATAAATAAAATTATTGGGAAATTTAAAAATAGTTTTCCGAATTGTAAAAGATAGAAAATAGGAAATAAGAACAGTAATGGTAATTGCGAATATGAATAGGACAGACACTTAAAAAAAAATTATGTAAATATGTGTATACGTCATTGTGTTGATGCAAATATATGTAGGATATCGGTAATAATGAAGGTCTTGAGTAATTTTAAGTAACAATTTAATGCGATTTGACGCGTATAGCGCAGTTAAAATATAATGATATGTACGCATTAAATTTCTAATATAATTGTTTAAGGGTTACAATTATATTTTATGAGCACGGCTGACTGATCAGCGTTCGGACATACCGAGCCCGAGGTTCTGATAACCTTAGCGTCCTCATGAGTAAGAGAATTTATCCCTGTGCCATCGAAGCAAATTACGCTATGGACAGAAGATGCGATGTCGCATAAGAATTATTTGAGTAGTTCGATTAGGAGCAAAGACCTGAATTTTGAAGTACACCGATACGTGTTCTTATATTATGAATGCATATATATAAAAGTCTGCCGTGTCATATTTGTGCATTTTTACAAGTGCACAGGTCAAACATGTCAATATATCTATGCCCAACGGCAAAACTTAAGTAGTAAAGATGAGGTTTATGAAATCATGATATGAACAGGTACGTCTATCACTACCCATTACTCAAGTGCAATAAAGTGGCGCACGCCTGTCAAAAATTTACTGGCTGCACGTGCGTAAAATGACAAAATACCAAATTGTCGAAATAGTAATCATATGATGCCTAAGGCGGTACACAGGTCATATTAAGTAAACGGCTTGTCAGATGTCAAACTGTCATGTACTTATCCGAAGTATGTTTTGAGGAATTGACTTATATTTTTCGTTGTAAAGAATTTATTTTTTTGAATAAGATATCACAGTAAGTTGTCATGACGATATTTAACAATAACTAAGGGGATATTTATAAATGTTTGCCATGATTTTGAACAACTGATACTTGTTTCACCACAACGCATATAAAAGATCGAGATTTGAAGACAACGCCGAAGAAGAGCGACTTCGCGAGACAACGCCTTCCACAACGAATAGATGAAACAAACAACATGCTTAGGATGGAACATCACGGCGTTTACTCTCAAAGTGAATACCTGGTTCTATCGCTAAAAGAAGACCAACACCAGAAGATTTCGAAGGACAACAAGTGACACAACACTGGACACAATACTTGTGACGTTAAACACTATAGAGTAGATGCAGCCGTTCAACTGTTTGACGTGCGTAGATAACGCATTTGGAATGATACTTCCGAGGCCTAAGACATCAAGGAGAACACTGCTATAGTTAATACCTCGTGAGCATTATAGCCAATAGAAGATCTTAATGTCCCGAGAGAAATGAAGACGCTGGGGGCCATCAACAAAAGTACAAACAACAACGCAAACCACAACATCGACGATGATTGAAACAGGAACGACAATCGACGACGCAATATAAACATCGGAAAGCAGATCTGAATCAACAAACGCATTCCAATCGCCACGGACGAACCAACAATCGGCCTATCTTCATGACGGCGACAATGACTTCAATGAAACATCGTATTCGCCGCGAGCTACAACTTCAAGACAACATGGACGACACCAGATGTACAGATGGCCAACGATCAACATATGATGTTCTACACAACATTTTGATTGACATTTAAATTGTATAACAATTAATAATGTTATTTATTTCAGCAGAGCCGCTTGTCAAGGAAATCTTATTGTTATCCGCAAATTCTCCATCAGTTGTGTGTGTTTATATGAATCTAGTTTCTTTCTTCATTAAATTAGTAATTTAATAGTAAAAATTTTAAAAGATTTTTTTAATATCATAAAATATTAAAAAAATTAAAATAAAGGGGAAGCTCTGTAATGTAACGGGTTATAATGGGCATATTTCAGTAAAATGTATATGCAATGTATTTTATTATTATGAGTTTATTTTATGAAAGGATAATATATATATTTCAGTAATATGTAACGAACAGAAAAATATAAGAATCGTGACTCGCAAAATGCATATAAACATTTAGTAGGTACATTAAGCAGGAAGAAGCGACATTCCGATAGGTATATTTCAGTAATATGTAACGAACAGAAAAATATAAGAATCGTGACTCGCAAAATGCATATAAACAATTAGTAGGTACATTAAGCAATACAAATTGGAGATGTGGGTCACGAATTAGGCGAGTACGTAACGAAATTGGTATAAAAGCGGAGTAATTTTAACGGACCATGGGACCATTGGAACGAGTTTGACAATCGAGAGAGTAGTCACGTCTTTTTGACGTGGTGGCAATGTCGGCCGCCGCGCTGTAAAATTGTATTTCATGAACATTAGCAAGCGTTGTGTTAGAAAATATTCAACAGAAATAAATCTCGATGAAAACAAAAAATGAACTTAAGTTGTTACTGTGTATTATCAAGGAACAATGTGTAATTACGTGACAGAAATCACGATTTTGGTTTGCATTTCACAAAACACTTTCATATATCTTATTCGTTTGTGAGACGTAATGTTACACATAGTAGAACTAAATCGGATTAAGTTTTATACCCATGCATCATTAAAGACAAATGCACGCACGTTACAACAGTATTAACGCATAGTAGATGTAACTCGCTTTACTCATGGTTAATACTGGATTATTATTCGCACTTGCTTGTTTCCAAGTTTATAAACTGTATACGGGAAAAATATAAAGCATTGGATGTCAACATGAAAATACAATGTCGGAAACGAGAAACAGATGTCAAAAACATGTCCATAGAAATCAATCAGTCCAAATAAAACATGTTGTTGTGATTCTAGCATTGAAAACCTTATTTGTTAAGCCGTTTGAAGGTAAACGAAACTCTGTTATTTTGGAGGCAACTTAGGTCATTTCAGACGAAAATGCATCGTCAATACTACATCGAGTAACAAAAAGAGATCGGAGTCACCCAGCAAGTACAATACATATTATATACAAGATATTATCTATATCATTCAATCAGCTAACCTCAGTTGTACAATGTGACCTTCAAATAGAGTGCACATTGCTTTTATATAATGGGAAAAATGTACGCAGTGATAACATCATTATGCTTTGTACATTAATGACGTCTTTATTAGGTCCGGTTTTTCTTTAAATTTTAGTGGCAATGTATCTAAAACAAATCCAGGACAACGCCAATACCTTGTCGTTGCGTTCTAAATTGTTCGTTTTACTAATAATACAGTACTATCTCAATGCTGAGGTGTTATAATAAAAGCATTTATTGAACTATTTCAGCCACAGTTTCATACTGTTTCTAAAAAGGTATGCGTTGATTGCCACAAACCGTATCTAATTAATTTAATCATGTGTTCAATTTCGATTTAATGAAACGTGTTTCTTTTTATTGAACTTAAGACGACTTATACATTTTCACTTTTTAAACTTGTCAAACCATGACTAAGTTTGTGAAGTGGATAATTGGTATTATTTACTTCTTTTTGATAACACGAATTATCGTGTCGCTGTTGGGGAGGCTAGATAAATGCGACACATTTCAATGATTTACCATTTACGGGTTAAGAATGAAAAATACGAAGAAAATTCAAACATGAAATAAAAATGAAACATGAAAAATTGAAGTTAAATTTAATATGTAATTACAGTTTGCAAGTTTCTTTGCAGTAACAATACAGTAATGTGAATGTAAAAACTTGTCTATGAGTTGTATCCGTTCTCGTATAAATCGAGTTATGTATAGCATGCTGTTTAATACCATTTTTCTGAATATAAAATATATATAACTATAATTATATGTAAAATTAACTAGGATACCGTCCAAACTCTGTAAAATTGTAAAATAACCGCGTTACCAATTCTTGGTTTATAACCTTTAGTTATACTGATTTACAAAATTTCAGGTGTACCCGTTTGATGTCATTCGATTCGCACAAAACGCAAAGTGCACAAGAGTAAGTAAATCTCGCAGATACTAAACCACTGCAAAGCAATACATGTAGTGACTCCTTAGAATGTATTAACATCATAACGATTCGTTGCATGGCTGCCTTGCCTATCCGACCACATGCTGATAATTAAGCTGAACCCTTCATGTGCACTACTCCTAATAATAAGTGTCAATAGTTTGTAATTATATAATGTCATAAGGCCAATTTCTTTGGTATTTCTACTCGAGTTCGTGTTTTAACGACTGAAGCTTTTGTTTACTCGGCATTTACTTCCAAACCTCGTTTGCCACAATAGGTAAATACATTAAGACGTGTTTGAACCTCCTAAACTAAGTGTTCATGTCATCAGAAAACGAGTTAAAGGACTGATGATAAATCAACCGATTAAAGACTGAAGACGCCGTCCGTATCATGTTTAATCTACGATTTAATGTCCTTCTAAAAGTATGCGAGCATGATGGAGATTGAATGATGGAGATGTTGTCTTGCCCTTTTCTTAAACCAACGGATATACCAAAGATATCGGAACGTGTTACAGAGCTTTATGCGAAACCTGCGTGTCTTTGAAAATAGACAGAAGTGTCTATCTTTAAACCATATCAAAAACATTAAACCATAAAGAATTACGAAAAACGGATTCTTTTGGTCAATACATGCACAATACAGCGCGACATTTTTTACAGTATATATTAAGCTAAAGAATGCAATGTAAAATTGACATCGACAATGCAAGGACTGACAAATGGTATCAATCAATTCAAAAATTGCCCAAAGTAAATACTTTTTCATACATAATCGATATCAAACAATTCGATTACCGCCAGAGCTCAATGTTATCGGAGAGAAGGAATTGTTCATTTAAAACATGGGTGGATTGATAGTACAAAAACGACCCATGGTTATGTGACGGTCACAGCGATTTTGGGAACATTTTGGAAAGGTGTGAAAGTGATACATTACGACTTTTACGCCGGTTATTCGCTTACATTTCGCTCGCAGAATGTCTGGCAATTTAATTTCGCTAACTTTTCGAAACGCGGAAATATCCACTTACACAGTTACACAGATGTTGCAAGGCTCTCTTGTATTTTTTTGTTGAATAATACAGTTTACCCAATTCCACCACCGTGCATTGCATCTTTGAGATTACTTTAACCATGTCGTGTTTGCCCCCAGAATGAACTTCTAAATTCTTCCTATGACTGAATAAATCAATAAACGCGTTTACAAATATATTCCATTTGAATATAGGTATATAATTATTGAGATAATACGAAGTTAGTGTTGAATATCGACAAGTTTATTTCACGAGGTTTTATTCAACATTTACCTGGTATTCTAAGTTTCCCATTATTTTCTTAAAACTTTCGGTCTTTAAATAAAACATCTACTTCAGCATCAACTACAAAATAAAATGGCAGAATTTAAATGAAAACAAACAACACGATAAACATAAAATGGTGTCATACAAATAAATCAAATTACAACATTGTTTACGTGTGGCAGCTTTATCCATTAAATACTAAACTAACGTAGGGTTTACTCATCGGAAGGGGGCTTATCCGACAATGCACGCCTGATGGTGGTTATACCCAATTTATTTCAGTTTTTTTTAATTGCTTATATACACAGACATGACCATTTTAATATAAAACAGTTTATTTATTTGTCTAAGACACTAAACGATTGGTGCATGTTTGCGTTCAATAAAATTTGAAAATATTCACAGCACGATTCCACCTGAATATAATTATCGCAAAAAAACTAGATCTCAACAGTTAACACATCATAGACAGAAAAGGGAGATCTTTGATCACAAAAAGTACAATGTGCTGCTAATAGAAGCAGGGTGAAGATCATGCACAGTCTGGTGGACACTTTTAGATTAACTGCTTAATACAAGTAATGTGTAAGTAAAAAAAAATATTGCATAAACTCTATCTTTAATGCCCTCTGGCGGGGTGCAGAAACTTGGCAAAAGGAGGGCTTAAACGGGAGAAATCGTGTTTTAACAAGGCGATTCACGTGCCGTTCAAGACCTGTTATGTGTTTTTCATATCCATAATCTGGTCCACGCGCAGTTGCTTCCCTTCTCCAGCCTTCGACGACTTTCTAAGCATAAATGGGGAACTGAATAAGCACCAGTTTTCCCATGCATGCAGGGATACTGGCAATGTCTATTTCAATCCACTTTTCAAATAATACCATCTGCACTCTCTTGGCAACAGCTTTATTTTATAGTCAACGTCAATGAAGTTAAGGTCATTTGCTCAACACTTTCAAAAGGCTATACTGTAAATGTAAGTGTTTATGTACCTTCAACGCTCCTGCTGTACATTCCAAAATAATTCCTCATTTCTTACTTTGCGCGGCTGCATTTCAATTTGGCATTAATCCATTGTTTAAACACATTTTAAATCGAAAACTGCCTATCCGAAGTTAAAGCCTCGTCATTTCGGATGAAGACCGAGTGATGTATATGTAAAACACAATCTTGGACTGTATTGAAATAATCGAATTATTTTGTCGATGTCGAATGAACAAGACATATTGTTTTCAATGTTATTTTAATTTATTTTTGGTGTGTGTGTGATTTTTTATGCAATAATAGCAAAAATACATATTTTCTTATACATGATTATCTGCGGGCGCTCTCAAAATACGTTCCTGCCCTCATGCTGCGCACTCGGGTAGGAACGGATTTTTCGAGCGCCCGCAGATGATCATGCCCTCGACAACGTGTATTATCCCTATAGTGTAATTTATGTGTTTAAGCATAGTATTTTCCATTGAACTATTGCAAACAATATACTAATTTTTAAAGATTTTAAAACTTTTATGTTGACCATTCCAGAAGTAAGGCGCATGACCCTGCTATTTCGCCCAATCTAGACCGATCCCAATTAAACACATACGCTGAAAAAGCTTGCTTTTCTTCATCACACATTAGAATCGTATTTACAGAGAATAAATGTGGCGTTTTAAAATACTGAATAAATTCTAAAACTACGGGTCAACACTAATCGTTTCATAATATGCCGGATCTTCCAATCATGATGACATACTCATTCATGTTTGGCTTTGTAAATCGAAATTTACATTTCGATATGCAGACACAAAATAAAATACACCGTTACTGGTCAAAACGTATGGTACAATGGCATCTTCATTTATCACTACGTTTGATTCGCCATCAATTAAAATACTTTTAATTAAATTGTATTTGAATTAAATAGAAAATATAATAACGCATGACTTCTGTTGAAGCCCCAGAAGAAAAAATGCATAAAATAACATTTGACCATTTCTTTATAAATACAAATATAAGAATTGAATCTCGCTTCTACAACTAAGAATCGGTACCCGTTACGATAACACATGATGTATACACTATATATATATTAATGTACAAATGATTATAGAATGATTGATAGAATTCTGAAAACAATATAAACGTTAAAAGCTCACCATTGCATGAAATATTCCCCTATATGTTAATCAAACGAATTGTCCTACAGTGTGTTATTATATAGATCTTATATACATATCACAATAAATCTACTGTAAAATTATTAAAGCAAACAATTCCTTTGCGATTTGAATATTGGCTCGGATTGCACAGACGCCGGGGACTATTCGTTCTCTCCAAAGAAATGCAAACAAATGTTAATTATGTTGAAACAATCGCTTGACCCTCAATAAATCGGTTTTAAACTGGAGTTCTAGTTTTTATTTTGATCACACAACGTGGGTTATTATCGATTCTAAATTCAACAGTTTTAATAGAAGTACATCTATTTCAGATACAAATAATCTATGAACAGCAAAATATTATTACATTCCAATGACAATACTGATATTGATAATACTGGTTTAGTGGTGTCTTCTTCACTATTATCAATCCTTCTACAACTAGTATCAATAGTTTTACAACTACCGTTGATTTTGCCGCTGTTGCGCCACAGTTTCTACAAGAAGAACAATATAAATAACAACAACAACAACATAACAACAATACCAACATATATTACAACTGTTACTTCAACTACTACTACAACAACAACTACAACAACAACAGCTTCTACTACTACCTACTACTAATAATAATAATAATAACAATAATAATAATAATAATAAAATAATAAAAATAATAATTATTATTATTATTATTATTATTATTATTATTATTATTATTATTATTATTGCCATTTATTTTGAATTTGTTGATTAATCTTTTATATGTTTTGTTTAAAAACGTTTCATAATGTAAACTAAAAGTAAATCAAACTTTGCCTAAAAGTATTTTAAAATTATACACTAACTAGAAAAGAGCCCCTAATCGAGTTGATATAAGAAACTGTCTTAAAACAATTCCAGTAATTGAAATGTTAAAAATACAACTATATTTCTTGTATCGATTTCTCTAAACATATAATAAATAATGCTTCTTGAAACAGGTTGAATACTTTCTTTTTCATCGGCGCGTGATTCCAATATTCAGTACTTGATAGAATGTTATGTGCGTCTCAGACAACCAATAAAGAGTCAACTGATGGTGAAATAACGTCAATTGGAACCACGGGGCGAATGTATTTAAGTTATAGATTGATACGCTTCACCAGTGTAAAACTTTGATTTTAGTGTAAAAAATGAAACCAACACGTTGATTGATCAATTTTAATCCAGTAAAATTTCAAGCAAGCATAATTTTATTATGAAGTCCTTAGAAATGTATCAAGTATCTGTTCTGATAGTCCAATAACACGACGCTGTCGACTAATGCCTCGAGTAAGTTTAGAGTATGTTGTTGGCATTTCAAATCAATACAATCATTTTAATTTTAAATCTGGGTGGGTTTTTACAAACTTATTTTACGCTTAATGAATGACACCTACACTAAGACTCAATTAAAATGGCAAAGCGTTTGCACATATTAGGGCTAAAATGGTTCCTATTTCATTATAATATTGTTCTTCTTCACGACGAATTTTGTACAAATAGGTGTTAACCGTCCTGTCTCAAAACCACTAATGAATATGGACCCTGTTGATAATAAATAACCGCGATGTTACGTTAGGTGCAAATTCTTAGTATGTAGATATAGTGAATAAAAATAGTCTTTTATCAATCTATGAATTATCATTAAAGAACTTAAAACTCTGCGTGAACACCAATATATTACCAATACTAGAGTTTAAATGGCTATGCCACAAACATATAACATTGGTTAACAGCGAATATTATGCCGAGACAGGCATAGTTAATAAATGGCATCATTTGAATTGTATTTCTATCAAATGCTATTTTAATAACTTGTGTAGCTGAAACGACGTAAGATATCATTTCATATAGGTTTTGACACTGTACAACTGTTACTACTTTTATTTCCCATACAAAATAGGTCACAAGAGACAAATATGTGTCATTGTATGTATGAAATCGTTTCGTTTTTCTTCAATATCACGTTATGAGATCTCGAAAATAACTATTGTCATGCAAATAACATGTACGTTCTAATTCTGTCGGTTCAACGTAAGTTTTCGCTGTAGTCAATTGAAAAGAGTCGTGTCTTTTGTTTAACTATTTTATACATCACAGGACATACATACTTATGAATTTAACATCTGTCGGCATTGCTGATATTCAAAACAAGTATTACCAAAACGCATTCCATATGTATACGATCAAAACGATAAACTGTTTAAATTGTTAATGGTAGTAATCGTAAAACATCGCATAAGACAGTACTACATCGTAAACAGACGCGACGAATCGTCGTTTTTTGTTCCCCCACATTATAGCAATAGCCGACGATCTTATTGACAGTCTTATTTGTTACCCCACATCATAGCAATAGCAGCCGATCTCATTAGTTCCCCAACATCATAGCAATAGTAGCCGATCTCATTGACAGTCTTATTTGTTCCCCCACATCATAGCAATAGCAGCCGATCTCATTGACAGTCTTATTTGTTCCCCCACATCATAGCAATAGCAGCCGATCTCATTGACAGTCTTATTTGTAACCCCACATCATAGCAATAGCAGTCGATCTCATTAGCAGTCTAATTTGTAACCCCACATCATAGCAATAGCAGTCGATCTCATTTACAGTCTTATTTGTTCCCCCACATAATAGCAATAGCAGCCGATCTTATTGATATTCTTATTTGTTCCCCAACATCATAGCAATAGCAGTCGATCTCATTGACAGTCTTATTTGTTCCCCCACATCATAGCAATAGCAGCCGATCTCATTGACAGTCTTATTTGTTCCCCCACATCATAGCAATAGCAGCCGATCTCATTTACAGTCTTATTTGTTCCCCCACATCATAGCAATAGCAGTCGATCTCATTGACATTTTTATTTGTTCCCCCACATCATAGCAATAGCAGTCGATCTCATTGACATTCTTATTTGTTCCCCCACATCATAGCAATAGCAGCCGATCTCATTGACAGTCTTATTTGTTCCCCCACATCATAGCAATAGCAGCCGATCTCATTGACAGTCTTATTTGTTCCCCCACATCATTGCAATAGCAGCCGATCTCATTGACAGTCTTATTTATTCCCCCACATCATAGCAATAGCAGTCGATCTCATTAGCAGTCTTATTTGTAACCCCACATCATAGCAATAGCAGTCGATCTCATTGACAGTCTTATTTGTTCCCCCACATCATAGCAATCGCAGTCGATCTAATTGACATTCTTATTTGTTCCCAGACATCATAGCAATAGCAGTCGATCTCATTGACAGTCTTATTTGTTCCCCCACATCATAGCAATAGCAGTCGATCTCATTGACAGTCTTATTTGTTCCCCCCACATCATAGCAATAGTAGTCGATCTCATTGACAGTCTTATTTATTCCCCAACATCATAGCAATAGCAGTCGATCTCATTGAAAGTCTTATTTGTAACCCCACATCATGGCAATAGCAGCCAAACTCATTGACAGTCTTGCGGGCTGTATTACTATCATTCGAGTCTACATGCTTAGAAAAGTGAGAACCATTTAATCGTGAACAAAACGCGAACCCTATCGCGATTATTGTGTCCGATCGAGACCCAATAGACGACCGCCGATCATTTGTTAAAAGGGTTTATATTATTAAATATATAATCTTTAATAAATTTTGACCGTTTTAGTTGATACGACCCATTCTTTTAAACAAAAGTGACGCGCATGTGAAATATGATTGATTTAGACAATTTACAGACCGTTACAAGATATATTGAAACGTTTGCCTTATTCAATCCTGTCATATTAAGTAAGAACAGAGACCAAACAAAAGTTTACACATTGTAACACATATATTGTTGTTTGATATTTCGTTGGAAAAAATATTCATTTCTACACATTTCAAGTAAAAGCTTAAACTTAATTGTTTCAAGATACTTCACTTTTCAAATAAATGTAACGTTTACACAAATATTCATTTAAAATTAGCAATAAAATACTAACATTTACATCGATTAAACAAGTATGCAATGGTCGCATTCAAATATTGAATAAGGTTTTATTAATAAAGCTTTTCTTTTTGCATACTTGCTCTAACGTCTATGAAATACTGATCCTTAAATCAGATTGAATAAAATAACAACATCTGATATTGTTACGTTGAAGCATGATCACATTTTTCAAAGCCTTTGCGCATGTTTTCTTGACAAGTGGTCCTAGACCGACAATATCGAGGGGCGAGATAGGAACGTCAACAAACGTCAATATGAAATACGAGATGGATTGATAACAGTTTTATGGTAAAACCTTCAGGATTGATGAGATTGACATGCCTTGGATTAAATGTAAGCAAGGTGAAGGTAACTTGGCAATCAAAATAACTGAAATCCATTTGAGTTTCATTACACTTTCTAGCAAGTTGCACAGTTAGTTCGTTCATTTTGTCATTTTTGGTACCGCTCATATGTCATGTATTCGTTTTGAGTCATTCATAACGTGTTTGGTATATACATTCAGTTACAAATAATAAACATTTTAATCAAGTTCATATATTTAGAAAATCAACCTCAATACGCAATAGCTATTTAGTGCAATAAACCATCATTATCTATGCTTTATGGCTTCTATCTGCGTTAAAGTTTAAATTTTTAGGGAAAAAAACAAACTTGATGACAGTAATATGTTTAGGATTCAAACATTGACTTTTATTCAACTGTACAAAGATCCCGTTTCTGTTCTTTGTTGTAAATACAAAACACGCACAATTGTGTCGACATAAATCTCCTTGTTGACATTAGTTCATTTATCAGCTCGCAAATACATTATGAACAATGTAATTAAAATCCATATTGATAACAAATCAATATAATGTCAGGTAACGAGCTATAGACAATTGTCATACATATTAATGAGTTATAACCTAATTGGGCTAAGTCAAATGCAAACATATTTAAGTGTTTGATTGTTGCAATTCTTTTGTCTAACACTGTCGTTATTATAAATCTTCGCATTGTTGATGTGTTCCTTTTTGTTCAAAATAAGAATAAAAGCATGCACCTATGATGCTGTACGTATAATATTTTTTCTTAGGTCCACAAACAGTTGCCACAAAAATTTTGAACACAACAACATATTGTATATTTAAATATCACTGTCTTGTTAGTTCAACAGTTCTCCTCAAAAATCTCTCCCGGGAGACACATGATATCTCTTGTATCAATTAATGTAGGATCTCACAGACAACTTATTTTCACGAACAAGTCCAAAAGCTCATTAGGTCTTCGTTTGATGTAAAATAAAATGTCATGTCTTAAATGTACAAGAAACGTATGGTAGATATAGTAATTTGTTGTGGTTGATCTGCTAAAAAAACTTAAAATATAAATCATGCGTGTACAATGTATGTGTTATTAGTTGTTGAGACATCAGCAAAGTAATCACAATAATATGCGCTTCCAACCAATCATTCTAACTACATGTAGTATTTTTTAGGTAATAATAATCCGATAAATTAACACAACTTATACATATATTACATATAAATTTATTCACAATAGCCATTGTTTGAAACGCAAACAACTCTCGCCATGTAAAATAACATATATTTATCCGATCTTTAGTCCGTTTTTGTTCTTATATATCGATGACATAATATGTTTTCAGTTGATGAATGAATTGCTCTTACTGTTTTATACTCGTAGTTCTACAAACTTGTCATGGACGTTAGGTCCCATTTTAAAGTTTAAAAAAAAGGAACACATAACCTAGCCTATATACTTTCCCACAAAAGGTATCTTCTTGGCGTAGTTGATGAAATATAACGGTGCTGGTTTGTATTAAAGAGCCAAATTCGTTTTAAAGTATATCTTACAGAATCACGATCATATAGAGTATCGCAAAATCTACGATTGTTCGCCATGACGTTTAAATTGCCGTTATGTAATCACATGTCAACGGGGTAGTTGATTTTTTCTTGACCTCCATTGCGTTTTGCGTTATTTCACATAAGTATTTCAAAAAGTAAATACAAACTCTATTGTACGTCAAAGCGACTATGTTGAGTTTTTGTTTATACATGGGGACATGTTTCATGAAACACACTGGCCAGCTATTAAGAATTTCTGTCGCGGTCAAATCCGGTTCTTATGCAATAAAATGGGCGCGCAGAAAACGGTCCTTATTTGTTATGATAAAGCAATAGAAGAAAACGGATTTATGAATCATATTGATTCTGCGTAAATGATTGCAAGAACTATTAAGGTAAACACTGATTATGTGTGCAGCCATACGCGTTTGTTTTTCCTAAAGTCAAAACATGGGAGTTTATTGAATAAAGAATATTTGTTGGTTTTGGTGGAATATCAATTCACAAATGATGATAGAAAATGATATGTTCATGAGTGGCGCAGCTTACAAATAATTATTTTTGTATTTTTATCTTTCGGGACAATGTGATACCCCGTTGGGCGCCCCAATATGTAATTACATGTTTGTTCAAGGGAAGCTTATTTGTATGTTTTAATAAACATTCAATGCAGAGAAATCGCCATTGGAAACATTTTTGGAGGGTCACAATTGGGAAACAAAAGATATCAAAACATAGTTCCGGTCAAACAATGATACATATTGACTGTTTTAAACGGTGAAATATTAGTTTTGATGCACTGATATTTCTCTTTAAACCATCGGAAAGCATAAAATGAAACATATCAATAAGGTGTGTGATAGAAAAACAAGAATTCAAACCGTTTGTGAAACGGTATCTCATCGAATAGAGCACAAATGAAATAACACGTTACCACATCCTTTGAAACCATAAACTCACGTTCGACTCTTTTACAACTATAATCACGATCGAAACATGGTCAATAATTTAACATGTTTTAAATGAACTTCAAACAATACAGTTCCGGTGTGAAACCTTAAACTAAGAGTTAGTGGTCATATATTTTTACGATATTGAATTAAATTCGCAAAATTAATTGGGCACATCAAGAAAGAGCTGTAACATAGAGAACTGGAAAAATTTTGTAACTGAACATCCTTACTAGGGAGGACAATAATTTGGATATAGAAAAAACGTTAACTCAATTACTGCGACCGACTAACCCTGTTGTTTGAAGATATCGTGTGAAACTAATAACTAAGTTGTTGGCTTATGTATAAAATGATATCTTTGTTTTTTTTGGATCGATATCGCAAAAGAGGAGTAATAAATGTCTTCCATCGACGGTTAACGATAATGCGCTTTATCTCATAAATAATTAGTTACAGCAAACTCGTTTATTGCCATATGCATGGCGTATACGGTGTTTTATTTCCTTTATTATTCTTATACTAGAAATTGATAATAATTTGTATTTCATAATCGATTTTTGTCGAAATCAAAATGCGGAAGGCTAGTTGGAAAGGTAATTAAAATGGTCTTAAATGAATTGGCAATCAATTTATAATTTGTTCAAATTATATGTATTACATGAATACGCATAGCATTTTATACATGTAATTAGAAAATATCGTTAAGGAATTATTTTAGGTATGAACTGAAAGCAACATATACATACCATTTCGGGAAACAATAGCTGTCGCAAAATCTGTAAATTGTTTCTTCAATAAATTCCCAGCAAAAAACACGTTCGATTTTTACGACAAAATGTTTTCCTCCGTTCTATCGAAAAGAAAATTTAAAATTACAATGTCACATATAATATCCAAATCGGTGCCGTTTCAGTCAAACGTTTGTTACTCACTCAATATGTTTCTGTAGTTATGTCCGATTTGAGCTTGGCTTCAGGGTACACAATCGTTACTCAGTACATTTCTTTTTCAAAACTTGTGTAATTAAGTCAATCAATATTCTCTACCTCGAGCTACATCCAATAACGTTATGTTCAATGTGCGTCTTAGTGCAATATGTCCTCAACGTGCGTTACAACATGTTCTGTGCACAGTGCGTTACGCGCCCCTAATGCGGAGAAAATAAACAATAAACTAGAGAGAGAATAAATTCAAAGGAGAATAAGATTGCTTGTTCTTTAGAGACTTATAAAAAATACAGTTAAACATTGTTACGACACCACTGAATGAGTTTAAATCAATATCGCGATAAACTGATTATCAGGTTTTCCGTTTAGGGTAGCACTTAACTCATAAAATTTTCGGTATCATTTTTATAATTATGTCTAAATCTTTCTTTTCGTTTGTGAACCCGTTTCAAAATCAGTGCAATTTGTTCGACTGTATAATATTACATATATGAAACATTAAGTTATGTATTAGCAACGCTTAAGGTTATTAAGACATTGTTTGTTGTGTATATAATAATTTCAAAGTTACAAAAACTAAAAATCATGATATAAAAGCAGGCACATATCTAGGTTAATCAAGGCTAACTGATCTTTATTGCTATGAAGATAATGTTTGTGTTATTCCGCCAGCAGTTTAAGTAAACAAATATGCAATGAAGTCGTCTCATGTTCCATTCACCGATTAATTATGCGGTCTTCCAATACAATATGACTATCATTGTGATGTCAAACACATGGCAGTTCGTAATTTGTTTACGTAGTATCCGTACTGAAACAATGGTAGAGTCGTGTCGATGAAATTAAATACCTGATCGTTGCGTTCTTAATTGTTCTATTTACTAATAATACAGTACAATCTCAATGCTGAGGAGTTTTAATAAAAGCATTAATTGAACTCTTTCAGTAATAGTTTCCTTCACTGTTTCAAAAAGGGTATAAGTTGACTTTGCCAAAAACCGTATTAAATTAATTTAATTAGGTGTTTAAGTTCTATTTAATGAAACGTGTTTTTTTATTGAACTGAACACAATTTTTTCATTTTCACTTTTTAAACTTGTCAAACCATGACTAAGTTTTTGAAGTGGATAATTGGTCGGATTTACTTCTCCTTTGATAATACGAATAATTGTGTCGCTGTTGAAAAGGCTAGATAAATGCGACACATTTAAATGACGGTTTAAGAATAAAAACAAGAAGAAAACGTATATAACAATGAAAAATTGTAGTTTAATTAAATATATAATTACTTTTTGAATCGTTAGTTTGCAAGTTTCTTTGCAGTTAATATACAGTCATGTGAATGTAAAAACTGGCCCATGAGTTGTATCCGTTCTTGTATAAATCGAGTGATGTAAAGCATGCTGTTTAATACCATTTGTCTTAATATAAAATATATATAACTATAATTATATGTTGAATAGTTGTTATTTGGAACTCTCCAGTCTGGGGTTTTCTGATATTTGAGCACGCGCGGTAGGTACAAACAAAAGCTGACTAGCATATTTTAAATGAGAGTGAATCAATAATTTCTCTTATTGCTGAATAGTAAACACCACTTTTTCTGCTCAAACGTTCGTTATAGTTGATAAAAATACCATGATTTGATCATTTGTCTTTAGATGAAATAATCTCGATCGTGTTTAATTTGTAAGAATACTATGTAACACGATATAATGCTGCATGTACATGTTAATGGTTTCGGTCACGTAACTGTGTCATTGCATATACTGTGCGTAGGCCTGGGCATACAGTTTTAATGGAAGTTTGCCAACGAAACTACCAAGAAATTGACTCCATCGTATATATATATATATATATATATATATATATATATATATATATATATATATATATATATATATATATATATATATATATATATTATACTATTCATATATATTTCAAATCATACAGACAAGTACCAAACAACAAAAACCTTACTATCATCATTCCATTCGTAGTACTAGAACTCATATATCGTTTTATATCAGTTGGATATTTATATTTCTATTGATATAGCTCTATTGTGATGCTTTTCTTTAATTTAATCTGAAAAGTAAAGAAAAATATTCGCTAAAGACTAACCCTTAAGATTAGAAGGCACATCACTAACGAGCTTTACCATATATAACACATTACTTGTATTTGCTACATCTATAAAGCATGCCGAAAAAACAAGAACATGAATAATGTTTTTCAGAAGAAATATTGCATATGTCGAGCCGTTTGTATAGATTCCTTCATTACCATACAGCTAACAAATTCTGTTTTTATGTATTTTACGGATGTTAGCTACTGGACACATTCGTATAGGCGGCTGTACATCTGAACGGTGTACTTATACTTTAATCCTGTATTAAACGTCTGACATACATGTATATTAGTGTTA
>NC_068368.1:37239388-37274388 GCF_020536995.1 Dreissena polymorpha | reverse complement strand
AAGATATTTGATAGAGTCATGTTCATATAAAGCATCGGCAAATTTACGATTGTTCCCAATGGAGTTCCAAGGGCTGTAATTAAATCACTTTTCGAAGGGGGAGTTGATTTCTTCGTGACCCCCATTGCGATTTGCGTTTTTTCACATAAGTATTTAAAAAAAATTAAAAACAATCTCAATTGTTCGTCGAATCGACTATGTAAAGGTTTTTTTTTTTGGGGGGGGGGGGGGATATATCGAAAACATTGTTCATGCAACACACTGACCAGCTTTTGAGATTCTTTGTCAATGTCAAATCCGGTTTTATGCAATTTAAATGGGACGCAGAGAAAACGTTCCTTATTTGTTATCATAAAGGAATGATAAAAATGGATTTATAAATAGTATTGGTTCTATGCCCCTATAGTAAAGCGTAAATGATTTAAAGAGCTATTAGAGTGATATTATGGGCATCTAACAGTTTATAGGTGTCTATCGCAACCGTTGTTTATTTTGGGTGTTTTCACTTCATATACATATATATATTTGTTTATGCAGCATCAACATACTAAAACAATATCCCGGAAAGTAATGCATTTGAACATCAACCGTACTTTCGTTTGACAACTGATCACGCATGTACAATGTGAACCTAAATTTAGTTTTAGAGCAGATTCGTTTATACGACACAAAGACATCATTTTGTTTTCGGATCATTTCGGCTTACAGGACTGGGTGGGTCACGTAAAATATATAATATAAAATAAAATTTTATAAACAACTGGTAGCAAGATGAGTTGCAGATAATTGGTCAGTAACCACATTTTAACTTTCTTTTTTGACCTGTTAATTCTTTTCAGCTCAATTCAACAGTGAAAAATGCCCATAATATAACTTTAAGGTAAACACTGGTAATTTGTGCAGTCATGCGCGTTTGTTTTTCCTTACATTCAAATATTTTATAAGTATAATCACGGTCAATGCATGGTCAATTATTTAACATCGTTTTATTGAACTTGCAAAAATAAAGTTTCGAGTGTAATACCTTACATTTATTGTTGAAATAAAATTCGCAAAATTAATTGTGCATATCAAGAAAGATATATAACATAGGCAACTGAACATCATAATTAGGGTGAACAATATTTTGGGTATAGTAAAAAGTTGACGCAGACACTTCGACCCACTAACCCTGTTGTCTGAAGATTCTGTGTGAAACAAAAAACTTATTTGTTAGCTTATGTATAAAATGATATCTTCGTTTTTGGATCGATATCGCAAAATAGGAGCATCAAATGTCTTATATCGACGGTTAACGATAATGCGCTTTATGACATAAATAATTAGTTACAACAACCTCGTTTATTGCAATATGCAGATAAGATAAGATAGTTCATTACGTCTCATTATTATGTACATAGTAAAACATATGCATGGCTTATACGGTGCTAAATTTCCTTTGTCGCTTAGGCTTATACAAGAAATTAAACAGTTTAAGTCAACAAATATGCTATCCAGTCGACTCATGTCCCATTTTATTCCGATTAATTATGCGGTCTTCCAGTACAATATGACTATCATTGGGATGTCATACACATGGCAGTTGGTTATTTGTTTAATTTACTCAGTATCCGTTCTGAAACAATGGTAGAGTCGTGTCGTTCAAATTAAATACCTTGTCGTTGCGTTCTTAATTGTTTTATTTACTAATAATATAGTAAAATCTCATTAATAAATTATAATGTTATAATAAAAGTATTCATTGAACTCTTTCAGCCATAGTTTCATACTGTTTCCAAAAAGGTATGCGTTGATTGCCACAAACCGTATCAAATTAATTTCATCAGGTGTTCAAGTTGTATTTAATGAAACGTGTTTTTTTATTGAAGTGAAGACGACTTTTTCATTTTCACTTTTTAAACTTGTCAAACGATGACTTAATTTTTGAAGTGGATAATTGGTAGGATTTACTTTTTATTGATAACACGAATTATCGTGTCGCTGTTGGAGAGGCTTTATAAATTCGATACATTTAAATGATAGCCATTTACGGGTTAAGAATGAAAAACACGAAGAAAAGTCAAAAACGTTAATAACAATGAAAAAATGAAATTTAATTAAATATATAATTACATTTTGAATCGTTAGTTTGCAAGTTTCTTTGCGTAAAAATACAGTAATGTGAATGAATAAACTGGCACATGGTTGTATGCGTTCTCGTATAAATCGAGTGATGTATAACATGCTGTTTAATACCATTTTTCTGAATATAAAATATATAACTATAATTATATGTTAAACTAACTAGGACACCGTCTTCTTTACTCTGTAAAATAAACGCGCTAACAATTCTTGGTTTATAACCTTATACTGATATGCACAATTTCAGGTGTACCCGTTTGATGTCATTCGATTCGCACAAAACTCAAAGCGCACAAGAGTTATTAAATCTCGCAGATACAAAACAATCTGCAAAGCAATACAAGTTTTGACTTCTTAGAATGTATTAACATCATGACGAACAGTTGCGTGCCTGAAATGCCTCTCCGATCACATGCTGATAATTAAGCTGAAACCCTCATGTGTAATTATATACTACTCCTGATATGATATTAAGTATCAATAGTTTGTAATTGTATAAAGTTGTAAGGCCAATAGACCATTTCAAGCTTCAAGTGCGCATGCGCCGAGTTAAATCTCGAATCGCGTGATGAGACCCCATATCGCGAGATTTGCAAAACTGGGGGCTGGCTTTCTCATGCATTTCATTCGTAGACAGGTGATACTCATTGAGTACGAATCAGCTAAATGTCGGGTTTAATAGACGCTTGCAACATAATTGGTAAACAACGCCGTTTTCTTACACTGATGAAGCGAGTCTTTATTCAAGACAGTGTTAACAAAACCTGCAATACTTTTTGTTTAAAGAGTTATTATGGGTTGAAGGGACTATTGCTGTGTCGTTGGTAGTGTAAACAGACGATCTAAAACAAAGCTAACATTTCATTGTATTCCTAAAAAGCCTGAACATCGAAGGAAAGCCTGGATTAAAGCATCCGGACGACAGTGCCATGGAAAACACAAATGTATTGTCACAGAATATACTCGTGTTTGTGGTGCACATTTTGTGAAGGGTGTTAAGAGCAATAATCCTTTGGACATTGACTATGTGCCAACAGTTAATTTGCCAAGGCCTATATCATTGACCCCTGCGGTAGAATTGAGCTGCAACGATTCACCAACAGCTCGATTCGATTCGATTTCGATTTCAGACACTCCGATACCGATTTTTTCGATTCGATTCATCTTCAAACCTAGTTTTATCATATATTCACTCTTATGCCTCAAAATTAACATTTCTGTTCAAATGTGATTTCAATAAAACACATAAAAAAGAAAAGCAAATTTGGAATTTTCATATAAAAACTTCTGACTAGAAGATTGTGTTGATTACACAATAATATAAAAAAATAAATAAAAAATCATAAGAACGTATCTGGAATCAGTTGAATGGTAGTGCTATCACATAATACTTTTACCCAAAACCGCAATACGCATGTCTACCAACGTGACATGACAGCATCACCTGTTACCTGTAGGGCAAATCACATTCTCTAATAAACTTAACAAAATTCCAACAGAAATAGAACTACTTTTCTGGCTCGCGACTTCAGTAGTTGCACTTGTGCAACCTCTTAGTCTTGCTAAATCAACGTTATGATTGCGTTTGACATGTTGAATTAGATTAGTGGTTGAGTCGGACTTTGCGTACGCCACATCCGTGAAGCACAGTTTACACTTTGCTTTATCGGTAGGGCTACCATCCCGAAACCCAAAATACTGCCACACTTATGATTTTAGCTTCTAAGGCGCATCTGATAATTTCAATTTGTCGGCAACAACTTTTTGAGCCATTTTGACGCTTTTTTCCGAAAGTAGACCGTAACGCGCTTATTGGTTGGATGACTAAAGTAATAAGCAACCAATCGCGCGGGTCGTAATTACAGGTAAACATAAAACCTTCACCTTCCCGTATCAATAGTCAGAATACAGCGTGCTTTACGTATCTATGTTTATATATATATGTATATATGTTAAAGAATCGAATCGAATTTGGTAGGTTTGGTATCGTAATCGAATCGAAGCATTTCGAATCGATTTTCGATGAATCGGATCGAATCGTTGCAGCTCTACGGTAGAACGAGCTACAACAACCAGTCAGATGGCAAAGTCATACAGTGATGCGGTGCAGAATGCAATTAACCGGAAGAAAGCTTCAAACAAATATTGTGCTCGTAAAAAACTGATCTTATGTGAGCCAGATATTGACGAAGTGCATATGGAAGTAGAGGTTGGGTTGCCACCAACACAAAGCCAGAGCGACTACGAATTTGTTGTTCGGGGGCTAGAAACAAACGATGCATCGGTAAGTTGTTTGTTGTTGAATGAATGGAATTGTAGAAGTTATGCACATGTCCCACAGCACCCTGTCCGTAAAAAAATAAGATGAAAGCTTTTGAAAAGCTCCACATTTCTTAACAAATTTAAGCCTAGAGGACTCTCCCATCCTTCTAAATTGGATCAATTTATTTCCAAAATTAGGGATGTCTAGTATATTTATTTCTATATTTAGAATATTTCTTAAAGAAATTCCTTTAAGCAAACAGCTCAGACCCTGATGAGACGCCGCATCATGTGGCGTCTCATCTGGGTCTACGCTGTTTGCAAAGTCCTTTTTTCTAGACGCTAGGCAGAAATGGGTTAATCTTTTTTAAAAATAACTTCATAAGAAGCCGTAGACTATAACTGTTTATTTGCTTTGTGGGTTTGGATTAGAATTGATTTTCTATTTGTTCTGACAAGGAGCTTCGCAACAATGAATTATGTATGTTTGGTCAATTTTAAACATATTTAAATGAACCAATCAGATAAATATGCATTTTTTTCTGTTTCAGGTACCCAAGTATGAAGACCATGCATATGCAAAAGCAGAGTGTCCTAGTCAGCCTCGGTTAGCTTCAACATCAACCAGCGTCCAGACCGAAGATCAATCATACTGCCACGATGAACACATCTTTAAGGCACGTCCTATAACAGAGACGTATGTCCAGACTGACTTAAATGCAAAATGTGATAAGACAGTTCAGATTGACTCTTTTGATGGTGATATGTGTAAGATTTTGACTGAAATCAAACAGAAAAACCAGATTAAAATCATACAAACTTTAAAGGCAAAGGTGACAGACCTGTCCAAGGAATGCACTGAACTGAAGAGGAGAGTGTTCTCATCTTCAAATATGCTTCATCCCAATGACCAGGTCCAGTTTTACACTGGACTTTCAAATTTAGAGACTTATAATGCACTGTTTAATTATTTACAACCAAAGGCACTAAATTTGACTTAATGGCGAGGCAAAAGCATGACAAAAACTCGTTCAAGACTAGGGGGCACAAAACTGTCTCTTGAAGAACAGTTCTTCATGACTTTGGTTAGACTCCGGCTCAATCTGTCAGATGAAGATTTATCTGACCGGTTTGGGGTCTCTGTTGGAACAATATCGTCAGTTTTCAACACATGGTGTCGATTTTTACGCCTGGAACTTGAAGACCTTTTCCCGTACCCTACCACTGAACAGGTTCAAAGGAATGTGCCTTCTTCATTTTCCAAATACCCAAACACCAGTTTGATTATTGACTGTACAGAAATATTTGTTCAAAAACCATCTGCTCTGAAAGCACAGCGTCAAACCTGGTCCAACAACAAGCATAGAAACACACATAAAATTTTGGTAGGAATCACACCTGATGGAACTGTTGTATTTATTTCCTCATTGTTTGGTGGGTCTGCGTCAGATTTTTAGTAAAGCATAGTGGACTTTTGAAACTGATTGAAGTAGGTGACAATATAACGGCAGATCGTGGTTTTGACATTCAGGCACAGCTGTCTAAACTAGGTGCTCATCTGAACATGCCACCATTCCGCAGTGGAAGTTACCAATTGACTCCTGAACAGGTGGAAGAGACACGGCGAATTGCAGAAGTTCGTATTCATGTGGAGCGAGCAATACAGCGAATAAAGACATTTTCCATATTGTGTGGAACAATGCTAATTACTCTGCAGAGGGTTGTGGAGGACATATTTAAAACATGTGCATACCTGACAAACTTCCAAACACCTATATTGAAATCTGAGTAATAGAGACTGTTTTTAGTTGTCATCTACACAAACTTGTTGTTTGATGTTAAGAAGTAATAGAATTAAAAAGTTAATTGCTGTTGTTTTTTTCAACTTGTGTTCAAAGAATAACAAGAATGATGCTTATGGTGGTGATGATTATTTATACATTGCGATGATGTATACTGTAATGGGGGTAATTATGATACATGTAAATGATGATGATACACAATGATGATGGTGATGATTTGATAAAAACATATTCCTACCCCTTTTGATTTATGAATAGCATTCATTTGACATCAGGCGAAAATAGATATGTGGTTTGTTTCCACTAACATTGACAAAAAGCGCATGGAACACAATGCATTATATTTTTAAGTTGGAATGGACACGTGTTTGAGAACATGTTCAAGTTACAAACAAAACTGCAATTAACCCTTTACCACTTAGTTATGTATTTTCACGCATTTGCAGTCCCTTACAACGTTATATTTAATTAAAAACCTTTCTAACTAGATTCTTCAAGTTTTTAAGGCTTCTTATCCAACCCTTAAATACTGTTGAGCAGCACACAGCATAAAACCTGAACAGGTTGCGAGTTACTAGCAGGCTGTTCTGGTTTTATGCTGTTTGCACATAGCCCTTTTCACTTCTGAGTGGGAAAGGGTTAAAGATTGCTAGTGTTTTAAATGGTCTTCACACACAACATAAAGGCAGGTCAGGTTAATGGAAACAAACAACATTTTATAATAAAAGAATGGGTTGACTGAAAAACTGAATGAAACACAACAAAAAACATATAACACAAACTTTATTCAGCACATTGGTCTTCAATAAATAGGCATTTTTAAAGAACTGTTATTATTAGCATATAAATTTATTTTTTAAAAAACAACAACACACACATCACTTATTATTGCACTATTTCATCTAAATGAAGCTTTGTCTCACACTGAAATGAGACAATAACTGTGATAATTGTCATAGTTAAACAGTACATAAATAAATAACATAGTTATATCCCACACAAGACAAGAAAAAATGTTCATTTCTAGGATCAATATATTTTTATGAAGCTTTATATTTAATTAATCTTGATGTAAATAGTACTAGTTTTTAATCAGCGAAGTGAAAAAAAAACTGTATTACCACTATTTGGCAAGACACAAGCAGTGCAAAAAATAATAATATAAAATTACTGATCCACATAACATTTACAGACACATTATATTATACATTTTTAACACAAAAAGATGAAATTTGGAAGTTTTAAACTGACATTATTTTTCACAGATCACTCAATTGCATTGGTTAAAATTATGATCAACAGTAATATTCTTGCTAAAGATATGACTGACTTCAAATTAATTTCATTGACAGCACAGCGCACACACTGATATCTTTATGTCATTTCCATTGAGACTTATAATGCAAACTCATATCTGAAGGGGTCCAAGCAAAACTTCACCCAGGGATACAATATCTCAGGCAGCACAAGATTTTCATAGAAGTCAATCAGCTTCTTTCTACACCTCTCCCAGAAACACGGGTCAAAGGGCACCTCAACAATGAATATGTCCAACTCGGTGCAGAGAACAAAGTCACACTTCTTAATGCCTAAAATCCCCATTTGTCCTTGCACCTGGGTGTAGTATTCATGGTTCATGTTCAGTTCCACTTCATTGTTTTCATTAAATTTAAAGCACTTCAGTTTTTTCACTGCTCTGTCCCTACTCAGTTTCCAGGATGACTGAGGGTTTTATATTTCTACAATTCTACAACAATCCTTGGACACGCTGTCAACAGAGGCCCCTAAATACTGGTATTTAAAATCTACAACAAGGCCTCTCTTCGTGAGCTGAATTCCTGTTGCACTGGTGTAGCATTGGGCTGCCTCCTCTTCTTTAGCAATGCCAAAGGCCATCGCTGGTGTCTGCCTTACATTCTTGTACAGCAGGGTTTTCAGGGTCACTTTGGGGTTTGTGGTGGCTTTCATCTTGAACACCTTATGGAAATTTGAGGCCGTAAGTCGGTATTTCCTCGCCTTCTTCCATCTTTCACTGTCAGATTTGCCAATTATCATGCGTTCCAGCTGCCGTGTTTGGTCCGGCTTTAAGGAGAAGAACTCCTGTTTGGCTTCCTCACACTTGACACTTATGTCCATTACAGATGGAGGAAAAATGTTGACAGGTTAATCATCCATGGAATGTTCTCTGCGTGATGGAACAGTCTTACATGAAGCATTGTCAGATACAGTTTGATACTTAAGGAAATTACACTTTGAATTGCTTCTTTTCAATGCTTGTACAAGTTCATTCTTCCTGACCTGATGGACCTGTTGGTCTCCGGCCTGTCGTGGATCAAACCCGATTCCATCAAAAGTCACATGGTTTTTGAGTTGTTTTCCATGAGCTTGCCTGAAAGAAAAAAATGATTTAAATTATTTAAGATAAATATATAAGAACAAAAAGTGAAGAGAAAATTAGGATTAAAGTTAAAAAAATAAACCTCTAAAATATTTTTGTTAAAATTTAAAAGGTGTAACAGTTTTAAAATGTTACTATTGTTATTTTATTCCAAATTTATATAGAACTCTTTTTGTTAAGAATCATATGTTCATAATTGCTCAACTACAACTATGCATTTCAAGCAAATATAAATGAATAATACAACATAAAACAATATCACAACATAAAAAATGTATGCAGATTCTTCAAGTACATTATATACCTTGTAAATATTTCTTAATGAAGGAAGTAGAGTAACAATTTCAGATGTATATCATAAAACATGGCCTGTTCAAGAATTAATTAAATTGTTAAGCCTACAAGATTAAAGAAAAAAATACTCACTTTACTATTCTTATGTTGTGGATGGTTTCCGGTTCCACATTTTGTTTTGATGATTCACCGTTTTGATGGGGCATTCCATTCGCACAGCCGGTCAGTGCAGGTTGGCTTGTCCGTAGACTGGTTGAGCCCCTTGGCGATGAAATCCTCTGCAGCAAACAGGATCGCTGCGTTATGACTGCATGCTTTTCCTCTCCTGAAGTTAACAAATATATATATATATATATATTGATCTCTAAGAAATTCTACAGTAAGAATTCTGTAAATATAATCATGTGTTCAATACATAAACCTATAGATTAAAAATCTGTCTGTACAGTTTATGACCATTGTATTAGTAGTAGAAGTAACAGAATTGTCACAACTGATTTGAGAGAACAGTCCCTTTAACAAAATCAATAATTATTTTCGCAAGAAATAGGTGGCCAATGTGATGAAGTAATAAAGTGAGAAGATTAACAAAGGATATGTAAAGTATGTTTAAAATGATGCATAACTAAAACATTGTATTTACCCTGCAACGCAAGCACAAGAACCTCCAATGGGGATGCCTTCTCAAGGGCCACGTATGTTTGGTAGGCCTTTCCTTGGTAAGATTCAAGTACTTTGGCGTGAATTGCGTACACCTTTGTGTTTGCTACGAATGTCTCCGCATGTCGCAGTCTCTGGACAAATCCTTCCTCGAAATATTTAAAAGCTTTCAACGACTTGTAAGCTCTAACACTTCCTTTGTCAAACGACTGTTCCCGGCTTTGAATCAAATAATGTTTTAGTTTTTCAATGTCAATTTTTCAATGTCAAAATCTGGAACACCATTTAAATTATCTGTCCACTCTAGCGCTGAAAACAATTCTTGATCGAAAACTTTATCTTCCATTGTGTTATGTCACATATTCACGTTCAAACCAAAGCAATGTTTACAGGAAATGAAGAGCCCCCAGTTTTGCAAATCTCGTCGGGTCTCGCGCGATTTTTAAGAAAAGCGTCTTGATGATCGTGAGCGCGGGGTTATACAGACGCTTAATTTGAATTGTTCGGTATCTTATTCGACTTTGTGTTTTAAAGACCGAAGCTTTTGTTTTATCGGCATTTACTTCTAAACCCCGTTTTCCACAATAGTTAAATACATTAAGACTTGTTTGTACCTCTTAAACTGTGTGTTCGTGTCATCGGAAAACGAGTTAAAGGACTGATGATAAATCAACCGATTTTAGACTAAAGTCGCGTTCCGTATCAATTTTAATGTGCGATTCAATTTCCTTCTAAAATTATACGATCATGATCAAGAGGTTGTTATTTTCCTTTTCTTAAACCAACGGCTATACCAAAGATATCGGAACGTGTTACAGAGCTTTATGCAAGACTTGACTTTAGAATACGTGTCTTTGAAAATGGAAAGAAGTTTCTATCTTAAAACCATATTGAAAAGATTAAACCATAAAGCATTACGGTAAACGGATTTATTTTTCAGGTCAATATATACAGCGCGACATTGTTTATGGTTCATATTAAGCTTAAGAATGCAATGTAAAAATGACATCGACAATGCAAGTACTGACGAATGGTATCAATCAATACAGAAATCGCCCAAAGTAAATACATTTTCACACTTAATCGATATCAAACAATTGGATTACCGCCAGAGCTCAATGTTATCGGAGAGAAGGAATCGTTAATTAAAAAATGGGAGGAGGGGTATTGATAGTACAAAAAATGCAAATGGTTGTGTGACGGTCACAACGATTTTGGGGCAAAGCAAAAGCAAACATTTTTGCCATATTTTTTTTAAAGGTGTGGAAGTGAAACATTACTACTTTTAACCCACTTCCACATCCGTGCATTGCATCTATGAGATTACTTTAACTGTGACGCGTTTACGAATATAGAATATAGGTTTATTATTATAGAGCTAATGCAAGATTAGTGTTGAATACTGACAAGTTTATTTCACGAGGCTTAGAAAACCACGTGCCGTTCAAATAAACGTTTCTTTATTCAACACTTACCTGGTATTTCTTTTTATCCCACTTTTACAGCGAATTCGGTTGATTAAAGCCCCGTTGATAAAATATCATCTATAATCAACGGCAGGAAATGACCTCAATATTTCGACGAAATGACGTCATAAATCCAGCGAAATTATCCAATCAAACTAATTTTGTTTAAACAAAAAGGTTTACAAAATAAAATGTGGGATAAATAGAATAATAGATTTGTGTTGATTATAGATCAGGTTTATCATGCTCGGCACGAAAACGAAAAAGCACTCGCCAAGGCTCGTGCTTTTTGTTTTCTAAGCCTCGCATGATAAACCTGATCTATTATCAACACTAACCTATTATTCTCTATTTATGCTATTATTTTCTCAAAACTTTCGGTCTTTAATTTAAAAATACTATAGCATCAACTACAAAATAAAAAGGCAGAATTTAAATGAAACACACACACACACACGATAACATCAAATGTTGTCATACAAATAAATCAAATGACGTCATTTTTACGCGTGGAATCTTTATCCAGGTCATACTAAATACACATTAAACATACTAAATAAAGTGAGAATTACTCGTTGGGAGGGAGATTATTCCAACAATGAACGCCTGATGGTGGGTATACACCATGTCTATAAGTTTATTTTGTTTGCGTAATACATTTACAGCCCTGCCCATTTTAATATCCCACAGTTTATTCATTTAAGACATTAAACGGTTGTTGTATGTTTGCTATCCAAAAAAACTAGAGAATTTGCAGAATCAATACCCCCCCCCCCCCCCCCTGAATATCATTATCGCAAGAAAACTAGATCTAAACACATCAAAGACAGCATGGAAAGATCTTAGATCACAAAAGGTACAGGACAACAGGAGCAGGCTGGAGATCCGGACAAGTCTGGTGACACTTTTAAAAGAGTCTTGCTCTGTGGAAAGGCAAGTGCGTATTTAGTGTCATCTCAGATAAGCCTGTCAGCCCACACAGGCTAATCAGGGACGACACTTTCCGCTTTATGATATTTTCTGTTTAAAGATAGTATTTTCTTGGCAAAATTCCAATTTAGGCGGAAAGTGGCGTCCTGAATAGCCTGTGCGTACTTGACAGGATAATCTGGTTCGACACTTTACGCGCATGCATTAAACACCATTTTAACAGAGCACGGCTCAAATTAAATGGTTAATGGAAGTAATATATAATTCAAAAAAATGTAACTAAGGTTTGTTATCATAGTGTTTTCATTTTCCATTGCATTCTTGCCAGCAATAATTATTGTTTTCAAGATTTTCACACTTTTATGTTGAAAATTGCAGATGGACAGGAGAAAGGAAACGAACAGGAGTAAGGCGGAGCACCCTGCTATTAAGATCGTTCCCAATAAAAAACAATAGCCGAAATAGCTTGCTTTTCTTCATCACACATTAAAATCGAATTTAAAGAGGATAAATGAATGCATTTTAAATATAACGCACAGTCCGCACAGTCCGCACAGGCTAATCAGGTATGACACTTTCCGCCTTAATTGGATTTTCGCTAAAAAGAGACTTCCTGAACACATGAAAATACAATAAAAGCGGAAACTGTCGTCCCTGATTAGCCTGTACGGACTGCACATGCGGGTCATCTCTAAGCGTTTTAATGACTAGCCTGATCACTTTCTAATCATGATGATACACTCATTCATGTTAAGATTTGTAACTTGAAATTTTCATTTTGAGATGCAAAACACGATTTAATGTACTGTGTTTGTCCCAAATGTGTGGTTCATTGACATCTTCATCTATCATGGCGTAAACCATGCAATAAGAATATTATATATTGTATGTGGCAATCACGCGTTAAATGTAATTTTGCAGATAAATGTTAGATGCGCAATATAATAATACGTATTATTACATTTCGTTTAACTTAAAGAGTAAACAAAATTTCAAATGGCTTATTTAGAAACCCCACAAGAAAAGTGGAATAAAATACAACTTTATATTTTCTTTAAACAATAAATATTACAATAGAACTAATTACACACAAAGTATGTATATTATATCTATACATGTACACATTATGATATGAATTTTATAGAATTCTGACAACAATATAACGTTTAAAACTCACCATTGCAAGAAATATTCCCCTGTATGTAAATGACAAAAAAGTCCTACAGTACGTCGTTATAAAGATCTTATTTACATACCACCATAACTCTACTGAATAATTACACATGCAAACAAAGCCCATGCGATTTTTGAACATTGGCTCGGATTGCACCCAGGGCGGAAACCATTCGGTTCTCTCCAAAGAAATGCAAACAAATCTTTATTATGTTCAATCAAACGATGGCTCTCAATACATCGGTTTTTAATTGGAGTGATAGCTATTATTTTAACCACACAACGTGGGTTATTATCGATACTAAATTCAATAATTTCAATAAAATACAGCGGTTTCAGGTACAACTAATCTATAAAAAGGAAAATTTAAAGAACAACATCTACTGCAACTGTTAATACTACTTCTACAACTACTACTACTTTTCCAACAACGACTTCTATAACAACAACTACTACTACTACTACTACTACTACTACTACTACTACTACTACTACTACTACTACTACTACTACTACTACTACCACTACTACTACTACTACTACTACTACTACTACTACTACTACTACTACCACTACCACTACTACTACTACTACTACTACTACTACTACTACTACTACTACTACTACTACTACTACTACTACTACTACTACTACTACTACTACTTCTACTACTACGTCTACTTCTACTGCTACTGCTACTGCTTCTGCTACTGTTACTACTACTACTACTACTACTACTACTACACAAATCCACGTAGGCCATTTTTAAAAATAAATAAACCACTTATATTTGACATATATACGTATACAAATTCGACACAATTATAAACGTACAAACTCATTATGTAATGCATATGCAGCAATGACAGTAAGCGTGTAGTGTAATACGGCTTAATATGTCTTCTTTCGTTGCTAAATGCGAATACTTCCATGTGAGTCTCACGTATTTCTTATCAGTACACAGATTTGTGATAGTCAAATGGCAAGGACGACCGTGTTCAACTATTAACATGACGTGCCTTAAAGGAGGACTGATATACTAATTGCAAAACAGCGGATAATAGTACAAATTTGTTTAAAAAAAAATAGGCGTCGCTAGTTCGAGCGCCCCATCCCCCGACTCACAGGAATACACTGAACACAACATATCTGACGCAATTTATCTCATTTGTTTTTATGAGAGAAACACGCGGTCAGCATTCTTTGAAAAAAATGAATACTGGCGTGTGCTATTATTTATGTTTGTGAGAAACCTATTATCGTAAAAACTCCAAACTTTATTTGTTCTAGTTTTAGTAATTTGAGAGTTAATGATCATATAATCATAAGTTAGTGTGGCAGGTATTTATTATGTGAGTATGTGTAGAACTGATACACCATAAATTGTTTACAAATACTACAGCACTATTACTCGAGTGCGTTTATTTTGCGGTTCCTCTCATTTGAAACATGACGCATGCGTTCTATACCAGCATCTATGTGAAATTGTAGAGGGTTGACGATTACATTTTTTGTACATATAAAAACTATCTATTCAATTAAAAAAAGGTAAATCAAATATTTGAACTTCCTTTAGGAGGAGGAACTGCTATGCTACATGCTCAACTGCGAAACAAATCTCAACCGATGCAACATACTTGCTACCAATGCGAATAATGACATAATAATTTCACTATTAAGTCCTAGCGCAAAGTCATTATATGGAATTACAATCGGATGAGACAATAACATATTATTGCACAGTTTTGCAATATACCTGACAGGCTTAGAATGTAATTACAGGGATGCGTAAAGTTGTACGGAATCAGTAATTATTCGCAATTTGCAACCAGATTTGTATGTGGGTATTATATTTAATGTTAAACGAGATACATTTCTTGATCTTTGTGACTATTAGTCCTTTTAAGCGAAATATGAATCATCATGATCAGTAAAATTAGATATTTTCAATATTTGATGATGTTTAATCCAAATAAAACAATACGTAGAACAAAACAGTGGCGATTTCAAATTCTCAAATAAGTAAACTTATTCTTATTTAGGCTATTAGGCTATTTCAGCCTTTCTAATTTTTAAAGTATGTTATGCAGAGTGTCAATAAACATGGTCATGAAACGAAAGAACATATTTCCCTTTAAAGTTCACTTAAATCGCTGATAAATCAACAGAACATTGACCCTCTACAGACTTTGTATATTTGCATTGCACTTGCACATACTAAATGACTGTTTAATCTATTGAGGTGCCATTTATTCATGTTTGCTCGTTATTTAAAATAAATATTTGCAATACTTTCAAATAAAATATGGATTACATTAAATGCGCAGGGGTTGTTTTGATCATAGGCATACAAGTGAGTGGTCTATTAAGTTTCGACGTGTATTTCCTTAATTGGCTAGTGTTCTGTTTGTTATTTAGGCGAACTGTGTTTATATAATTTTTTAAAGTATTCAAACGTTAATGTTTACATGTATTCGAATGTCATCACTACATATATCATAGATTCTGATTATCAGGAAAAATTTAATGAACTGTTTCACGGAAACTGTTGCAGTAACAAATTTTCATGTATGTCCATGATCGTTCACAAGAAGTGAAACAGAATTAACACTGATATACGGAATTAACACACATATACAGCGATTTACTGATTTACACACTGATAAACGTACAGATAGAATTAACACAATTCTACACTGATATACAAAAAAAACATACCAATACACTGATATAAATAATACACACAACCATATACTGATTTACTTTATTTCATGAATATACACAAATAAAAATTGATATATTGATAATACAGAATATATATACAAAATAAAATCACGAATGCACCGATATACATAATTAACACACAGATGCACGAGTTTACATAGGTAACAAACTGATGAGCTTAAATATTAAATTAACACAGAGATGACTAATTTTTAAAATCAACAAATTGATTAACTGATGTTCATGTTTTGCACACTGACGCAATGATACCTAGAAAAACACACTGATGACCGTTGTTCAAAATTTACACAATGATACACCGACACAATTAATACTAAAAAACAAACTGATACACTGATATAAAGAATTATTCCTCCGATATACATATTTAACACACTGATACACTGAAAGACATATTTAACACACCGATACGCTGATAGGCATATCTAACACACTGATACACTGAAAGACATATTTAAAATACTGATAAACAGATAAACATTTTAAAAACACTGCTGCACTGATATAAATATTGAACACATTGATACACGGATAGGCATATCTAACACACTGATACAATGATAGGAACATTTAAAACACTGATATACATATTTAACACACTGATACACTGAATTAAATATTTAACACACTGATTTACTGATAGGCATATGTAACACACTGATACACTGATAGTCATATTCAACACACTGATTCACTGTTAGGCATATTTAACACACTGATACACATATTTACATATTTAACACACTGGTACACTGATATACATATTTAACACACTGATACACAGATATACATATTTAACAAACTGATACACCGATATAATTTTTTAATACATTGATACACTGATATACATATTTAATACACTGATACACAGATATAACTTTTTAACACACTGATACACTGAGTTGCATATCTAACACACTGATATATTGATAGGCATATTTGACACGCTGATTCTCTGATATACATATTTAACACACTGTTACACAGTTATACATATTTAACACACTGATTCACTGATAGGTTTATTTAACACACTGATACACAGATATACATATTTAACACACTGATATACATAATTAACACACTGATACACTAATATACATGTACGTATTTAACACACTGAAACACTGATATACGTATTTGACGCACTGATACACTGAAAGAGAAAGACATAATTTAACATACTGATACACTCGTATACATATTTAACACACTGATACATAGAAATAAATAATTTAACACACTGATCATCTGATATACATATTTAACACAATGATACACTAAAAGATATATTTAACACACTGAAACACTGATAGACATAATTTACGCACTAATGCACTGTTATAAACAATTAGCAAACTAATGTACGGATATACAGATTTAGCAAACTAATGCATGAATATACATAATTAATACATGGTTTCAATTATAGAATATACACATGGATGCACTGATGCGCAGAATTAACACACTCATGCACTGAAACACATAATTCACACACTGATGCAATTCTATACCGAATAAGCAAACGGATGTGCTGATATACAGAATAAATACATGGATTCAGTGATTTATTTGAAATATAATGACTTAAAATGAATTATTCCCTAACACGAATAGGATATTATTGCATAAACTCTATCTATAATGCCCTCTGGCGGTGTGCAGAAACTTGGCAAAAGGAGGGCTTGAACGGCCCTGTTATGTGTTATTCATATCCATAATCTGGTCCACGCACAGTTACTTCCCTTCTCCAGCCTTCGACGACTTTCCAAGCTTAAATAGGGAACTGAATAAGCACCAGTTTCCTCATGCATGCAGGGATAATGACTATTTCAATCCACTTTTCAAGTTATACCATCTGCACTTTCTTGACAACAGCTTTATTTTATTGGCAATGTCAATGAAGTTAAGGTTATTTACTCAACACTTTCAAAAGACTATGCTGTAAATGTAAGTGTGTATGTACCTTCAACGTTCCTGCTGTAAATTCCAAAATAATTACATATTTCTAACTTTGCGCGGCTGTATTTCAACTTTGCATTAATCCACTGTTTAAACACATTTTCAATCGAAAACTGCCTATCCGAAGGTAAAGGCTCATCATTTCGTATGATGACCGAGTGAGGCATATGTAAAACACAACCTTTAACTGTATTTAAATAATCGAATTATTTTGTCGATGTCGAATGAACAAAACATATTGATTTCACTGTAAGTTAAAATTATTTTGGTATGTGTGATTTTTCGAGCGCCCGCAGATGATATTGCCCTCGAAAACGTGTATTATTCCTGTATTCAAGCCTTATTCCACAAAAAAATGTCTTAAATAATAAAAATATTATTATATAATATTCAGTACAATTAAACAGTGTGATGTCTATGGAGTGAATTTAATAAGTTTTATCCGTTCGGACAAAGCGTGGATTGAATATTATAAATGTATATTACAATCGCACTGATTAACTTATGCACAATTAACATGAAGCGTATTTCTTATAATTATAAACATTATGGCTTTCAGTAGAATACACGTCGTATTTTCCCAAAACAATGCATTCTCTTTGTTTCCATGGACAATATCTTTATAGAAAAAACAAAAATCTTCCTACAGACTTAAACACTCTTTTCTGCCAAGTTTGGATTACATAGATAGTGTGATATGGCTTCTTCAGTCTCTAGTATAAAGTTAAAGCAAATTTCTTTAAAGTTTTGGGTCATGGTAACATAAAAACATTAGAAAGAAAAGAAAAACAAAACATGACAATTGGTTGGCCATGTAGTAATGTTAAAATTTATTTGATATACATTTGGTGCATATCGTCAATTGTCATCATTAGAACATGAAACCTTAAATACATTTTAATGTGAATACAACAGGTGGTAAGTTCATAGTCAGTAAAATTAGTCAGCCTGACCTTGATATCTGAGTATCTGGTCAACTCGTATAAATTCCAATGTGAAGAACCTTTAATATCCAGTTTAGTAGACAGAGCCTTTCTGGTGTTGTGCTCCTTTGACCCCAAACCCAAATGGCAAAACCCTTACTATTCACATGAACTTAGTTAGATATTGTTTTGTCTTTTCTTTCTGCAGATCTGCTGTGGGGCTGGTAAGAATCAAACATTGTTAAACCTTATCATCATCACCATCACAATCATCATCATCATTATCATCATCATCATCATCATCATCATCATCATCATCATCATCATCATCATCATCATCATCATCATCATCATCATCATCATCATCATCATCATCATCATCATCATCATCATCATCATCATCATCATCATCATCATCATCATCATCATCATCATCATCATCATCATCATCATCATCATCATCATCATCATCATCATCATCATCATCATCATCATCATCATCATCATCATCATCATCATCATCATCATCATCATCATCATTTTCATCATCATCATCATCATCATCATCATCATCAACATTTTTATCGTCATCATCATCAGCAGCAGCATAATCATCATCATCATCATCACCATTGTCGTCGTCGTTATTATCATCATCATCATCACCATCATCATCATCATCATCATCATAATCATCATCATCATCGTCTTCGTCGTCACCGTCACAGTCATCTTCATGTTCTTCTTCTTAACCAGCATCGTAATCATCATCAACTTCTTAATGAAAATTACCAGCAGCAGCCAATATCATTA
Source organism: Dreissena polymorpha (assembly GCF_020536995.1). Classification (NCBI taxonomy): domain Eukaryota; kingdom Metazoa; phylum Mollusca; class Bivalvia; order Myida; family Dreissenidae; genus Dreissena; species Dreissena polymorpha. The sequence goes on along the minus strand of NC_068368.1, from coordinate 37,254,836 downwards.
TCATCATCATTTTTTCGCCTCTGACTTCTTCATCAACCGTTGTATTATTATAATCACCAATGTCTTCTTCTACATCATCATTAAAAAATAAAGATCACATACACGACTATATTAGATATTGTACAGTAGGAAAAGCATCAGCAATATAAGTAAAGGCATTATTTTGATCCAAACAGCTTAGTGCTAAATTCATGTTTGGCTATCCATTCCGTCATAAGTTTTCATAGAATTTCACCTAAAGTTGTATTAATTTTTTTCAATTTTGTAAATGTAAATGGTTTGCTTTTTTTTCAGTTTCTTCACAATTACATACTAGCAGTAACATATATAGTCAGGTAAAATGATTTTTTATGCTTAAGCGCACTTTTATATCAAATGTATTGCAGTTTATAATGTGCTGATATTTACTAATGAATGATAAACCTACAATTGGTCACATTAAAAAAATGCCGTGCTTTTCACGTATCAATTGGTCATCTTCGTGCATTTTGACTCTACCATGGTAAGCAAACTGCCATTTTATCCTTCATCGTCTTTTTTACCACATGTATAAGAGCATTTATTGTTACTATAGAAACGGAATGCTATCGCCGTGAGGAGTTGGCTCTGGAAGAACAACCGCGTTCCCTACGTGATCGACAACGAGCAACTAGGTATTGTATTATGTAGCATATAGATGGGGCATTTGGTGCGTAGCTATAAGGTCGTAATTAAAGATAGATTTTTCTCTTTTTGATTTGAGTATAAATCACGAAAACAATAAAGCCAAAAAAAACCTATATAATGACAACATCACTGTTTCGGTTGTTTTTTTAAACGTAATGTCATTTCGGCATTATCATATCAAATTTAGCCCATTGAGACTCTAAACAGAATCAATCATGAATAAACTATGATCACAATTCTGCAAAAATGAAGCCCATGTTTAAGATACAAAGGAAATGAGTACAGTATTCAACGGAACAAAATACATTATATATGTTGATGCTGAGCATCCATGCGTCTTTGGAAAAAAACTACAACATGCATGCGAGGTAACTTTGTCCTACGATGTTAAAATAACACAGGCCCCTGATTTTAAAACGATTTGCGTGGGTCTTAAACTCACTGTTTCAGAACCAAACGCTGTGATAGCCATTTCCAACGCCGTCCACCACTTTAACACGAAAGTCTCGTGCGTCAAGTTCGTACCGAGGGTCAACGAGTTTGATTACGTGAGATTCAAGAACGGCAAGGGGTATGTGTGTTGAATAAGACTCGTAATCATGCGAAAATTGGTATTATGCAATATGCAACGAACGTTGCTCCAGACCAGTCTGCGAATTCGCTCAGCCTGGCCATGAGCTACAATGTCCGCAATAACGTCTCACAAGGTTTCGTTGTCTCATAAATGGACAGGGTAGCCTCTGACCAGACTTGAACATGCTGGTCGAGAGCTCCGCTGACCGAATATGGCGTAGGAATCATTTTCGCATGAAGTGGGCCATTACTATTTCAATGAACATTACCACATGTTTGAGTCATATCTAGATATGACATGCAGAAGAAAACAACTGCCATTTAAACCAATTTCAATAGATTTTTCCTGGTTATAAGCCTAAACATTTAAATATAAGTCCGTAAAAGATTGTCCGATCTATCAGCTTGGATATGTATTTGATTTCTACTAATAATTCTCATTAAATTATTAATTAACATACAGTTTTCAGTGACTGTGACTGATTGCCTGACTGACTTCCGAACTGTCCGATTGACTGACTTTTGTTCTGACTGACTGAATAACCGACTGAATATTGACTTTCTGAGTAACTTACCGCGTGACCCACTGACCGACCTATTGATCGACCGAGAGGCAGACCGACTGATCGCAAGTCGACAGTAGAAAACAAATTTAATCCACTCTTCCGCAAGTTTAAGATTGCCTAGAGTGTTGTGCAAAAAGGCGAACGCCAGTTAGACCAAATTTGTTGTTTTCGTTTCATACACTGCTTAAACGTACCGCAGGTACTCTTTATTATAGTACAATGTATTTCGGGTACGGAAACAACACTAAAAAGTACACTGCCATAATCCGGGGTTCTTTTTATTATGGTTTCTGTAGCACGGGCACCTGGTTGCAAACCTAAGATTTCCCGTTATAATTGTGTGTACTACCTAAGCCGACAGTGACCTTTTGATTCCTAATTAGCGATAACAATAGCACAAGTTTGCTTTACCGTGTAATTGTGTAGGTGTCAGTTGTGTTGTTGTTTTTGTTTTTTATCGAGTGCACCGGGATTGTCTCCCATATGGCAATCGCCCCCAGAAAGACGTGTTAGTTGGTTACGGAGGATAGTGCAAGATACAGGAGACACCCCGTTCCAGAGGTGACCCTGGGTCTTTTAGTGCCTGGTGTATAGCACTTAGTACACTGCACCTCGGTTTAACGTCTCAGGCGAAAGACGAGTTAGTAGGTTAGGTGCAGCGGGGGATCGAACCCCCGCTGCACCTAACCTACTGACTCGTCTTGTAGGTGTCAGTCGTCTATCGGTCGTGACGGTGGCGAGCAGACGATTTCAATTGGTCCCGCATGCCTCTACCAAGGCGTTATATTGCACGAGATGACGCACGCAGTAGGTTTCTTCCACGAGCAGAATCGTTGGGACCGGGACTCCTATGTGAGCATCCACTGGAGCAACATACAGGCGGGTACGAGGGTTGACTATTTGGGTAATGTGGGTCAAATACTTGATCAAACTCATCATTTTTGTGTAAGGTTTCTTTTGATGTTCAAGCAAATGAAGTGTCTTTTTAAACGGGACCTAGCAATAATAGGGTCAGATAAGTCATGTTACAACCGAAATGATTCGTGATTTATTACTTCGTGTCTTGGAAAAAGCCTATTTTTCATGTGTGATCGAACGCAAAACTTGAGCCCGGTTGTCCTTGAGGGCGGCTCATATTTAATTCACTGCTAATACTATTACCACCATATGGAAGTTGTAATATTTATCGCTGTGTCAGGCCGAGATGATGATTTCGCTCTCCAAGAGAAGAAGTACCTGGACACACTGAACACGCCGTACGACTTCGGTAGCCTGATGCACTACGGGGCATACGTGTTTAGCAAGGACGGCAACTCGCCAACGATAACTCCAAAGTTTGAGCCTCACGCAAACATGGGCCAGCGGGAAGAGTTCAGTCCCTTAGATATTTGGAAGATTACCACGCTATATGGCTGCGAGGCAGGTGCGTATTAAAAAAAATAATCAAAACGTTATCGTGAGGGATACTGTGCACTAAAAATATAGCGTTCAGTTGCCACACGTCCATTAGTTAAAAGGCAATTTGAAATAATATCGTTAGCCTAAAAAATCAATTTAAATCTTTACCAACTGATGCGCATTTGCGGCTTATTTAAGATATTACTGACGTGTCATCAAGATAGTAATTTGAATTCTCCAATCGTCATTATAACTTATATAGACACATGTGTGTATCCTTATGATTTACATAACTTCTGTTCATATGCGTAGAAACATTACATACATATTAGATATATATGCAAATATAAATAATGAAAACTGATACTTTTTGGCTTCTAAGCTGCGCACGGCGAAAGTTGGTCTTATTCCTAAGGCGACCAACGTTACTCCAGACCTGCGTATTCTGGTCAGGATCTACCATTCCTGCTAATGAGACCAGGACACCTTACAGACAGCTGGATTTCTGACAAGACTTTGCGGATGCGCAGTCTAGCCTGTGTTTACACTTGATGCTTATGGAATAAGATCCATTTTCGCATCACGCGATCTTATACAGGGACGGGCACAATTTATGTGTGTGTCTTTGTACTCCGGTTTCTTTAAAAAAAAATTCCACTCAACGTTTGACGTTATCCATATTAAAACCACAGCAGTGCAACTGTATGCCTAACATACATCTAGAATGTATCATGGTTTTCTCTGGACAGGCCCGATGCCGTTGCCAGATTACTTGAAGTTTATGCCAAACAGTTGGGACACGGGATTACCATCGTTGAGCCCACCGCAACAAGTAAACCTGTCATCAAAAGCTGCAGGTAACGATACATAATTGGTCGCTTTGAACCAATAGGGTGTAGATGTCGCTAAATCAGTGTTTTTGCCGCTTTGAACCAAACTGAAGAATCTGAACAATTGCTCTTCAGTCCCTTGCATTTTATAGGGCGTCTTTAAAACTTTACAATTCCGACTTCACGAAAAGGAAATCGTTTGATGTTAATATACAAAATCTGCCTGAATACACTATGTCCGAATGATCACTATTTCAGGCAGTATTTTGTTTAAGTTAGTAGGTAATGGAAAACATGGTCAGACGGATTATTGCGCTATAATAATAAGCAAGGTTACAGTTCAACATCAATACTAAACAAGAATTGTATCCTTTACATTTTGTTCGGAGTATAGTTGCGCTCTGTATTGATTTACAAAATGTATGCTTGAGTAAGAAATAAGCATGGTTTGATGGTCTATATCGTCGGTAAAAAGATCAAGGTCAAAAAAAAAAAAATTTGGAAAAAAGAATTATGATCATTCTGTCCAAATCGTGTATGTCTAAAACGGATATGTTGTCAAATGCACAAATCTGGAAAAAAAACGATACGCTTTCTAAATGATCCGACATATATATGCAAGTCTAAGAATACTGTCGCGCAACACATTTACTGCTCTTTTCTAAACCTGGATAAAGTCGTGAAACAAAATAGTTACAGTTCTTTTCTAGTTTGAGTCGCGATCAGGGAAAACTGGGTGGGCTTAATGCATGTGCATGTTTCGCCCTAGATTAGCGAGTGCAGTAGGCACAGGCTAACCTGGGACGAATCTTCCCGTTTTTATGGTATTTTTCGTTGTAAGAAAGTATCTTCTAAGCAAAAATCAAGTTTATGCGGAAAGAAGTATCGTGGCTCTTTAGCCTGTGCGGACTACACAGGCAAATCTGTGATGACACTTTAAGCACATGCATTAAGCCCAGTTTTCCCAGAACGAGGCTCGTATTATCACCAGTGACATCTGAGATGTCCGGTAACAAGCCGGATGTGGATGTCTGGGTGCTGCCACACGCCATACGGATCAACTGGAACTCCCCGGCCAATATTACCGGAAATATAACAGTAAGATTACGATATTCTCCTGTACGACAGTGTGCGTATAATACGATAGCCATGACTACGACAGTGTGCGTATAATACTACAGTTATCACAACGACAGGTTGCGTATAATACGGTAGTCCTGACAACGACAGTGTGCATATAATGCGATAGTCATAACAACGACAGTGTGCATATAATACGATAGTCACCACTACGTCAGTTTGCGTATAATGCGATAATCATGACTACGACAGTGTGCGTATAATATGATAGTCATGACTACGACAGTGTGCATAAAATGCGATAGTCATGACTACGACAGTGTGCGTGTAATACGATAGTCATGACTACGACAGTGTGCGTGTAATACGATACTCATGACTATGACAGTGTTCGTATAATATGATAGTCATCACTACGACAGTGTGCGTATAATACGATAGTCATGACTACGACAGTGTGCGTGTAATAATATATTCGTGAATACGACAGTGTACGTGTAATACGATAGTCACGACTACGACAGTGTGCGTGTAATACGATAGTCATGACTAAGACAGTGTGCGTATAATAAGATTGTCATGACTACGACCGTGTTCGTATAATAAGATAGTCATCACTACGACAGTGTGCGTTTAATAAGATAGTCATGACTACGACAGTGTGCGTGTAATACGATAGTCATGACAACGAAAGTGTGCGTATAATGCACCTTTGTTTTATTTTGAAATCTGTTTTGAAATGTTTAAAAGCGATGCATTGTTTGCTTGGCTTCAATTGTGTGAGTTTATTAAGCTTCTGTATTTTCATTTCATTTGTGTTTGGTAAGCGTATAATGTAAAATGACGTAAAAAAGAAGTTTATTTCGTACTGAGTAGAAAGTCACCGTATAGTTAATTAAAAGCATCGTATACGTTTTTTGTCGACTTCCCAAAGTGTAAGAGGCAAACTTATGTGTCTTTCGATTTTATATCATGTGATATGTCAAATGCTATCTACAAGGTGTGCACGGATTTACAGAGTAACTGACCATCAAATTAAAGCTGGATTTGTGCGAAACCCGTGTTTTGACTACGTGTGCCGTTTGTAATAATAAACCCAATCGTTTTTATGTATGAGGTTACTTGATTAATTGAAAAATCTACTTCTTCTGTTTGGCTTTCGTTTTAACCCACACCCCTGACTTACGATAACTTGGAAGACAAAACTAATTATATGCAATATCCGGTGCCAAAATGTGAAGGCGAAAGGGAAGAATGTATAGTATACAGTGTCACTATTTAATATAGACATTGTTCGGTGCCATAAAAATAATTCAAGGGTTATATTTAGTCGTTAGTACACTTGACTTGAGAGTTTTATCATGACAAACAAATGGGGCTGGATCTACAAAAGATATTAAATATGTTTTTAAAAAAAAACATACGGTCCGAAAATCATAAACAATGCGTGTCCGTTAAGAAAGTATATAAACTAATCTATTTGTATTGATACCCCTGTAAAAAATGTCCATGCTAAAATGCCCTTGTTCACTATAAGTAAAACATGTCCATCCGCTAAGTATGTAATTTTTGGCATTATGCGGCTACCATATTCTCGTTGTATTTGTCATAAGTAAATTGTCTTGATTACAATTTCATAATAAACTATAAAGATGCATTCACACATGATATAACAGCCCTTTATTAGCCCTCTGCAATCGTTCAATGCATTACGTATTCTAGAGTTATGGGTCGTTTAATTTTGTATTATTTCGCCGTAAAAAGCAATTACAAACCATTTTAAGTAAAATAATATATAAAAATGATGAGTATAAAATTAATAAAAAATATTATAAAACAAATAATAATGATAATTATTATTATTATTATTATTATTATTATTATTATTATTATTATTATTATTTTTATTATTATTATTAGTAGTAGTAGTAGTAGTAGTAGCATTATTATTATTATTATTATTATTATTATTATTATTATTATTATTATTATTATTATTATTATTATTATTATTACAAAAAGAGTAACGAATTCATCTGCAATCATATTCATATTTATATTCCTAAGGGCTATGTACTTAGCTACAATTTGGAGCCCCATGGGACCCCTCAGAAGATTCAACTGGCGCCAGACCGACTGGCCTATTACCTCAGCACATACACCTCCCACCCTGGCCGCCGCTACGCGGTCACCATCAGCACTGTTGTCGACGGCGTGGAGGGGGAAGCCTCAGATCCGGTCACCGTAAGATCCGGTAAGCATCGGGCAGTGTTCAAAGGTGTTCTTATTACATCTATAGTGTCGTCTGATTAATTCTTTTGCCGACAGATGCGTTAAAAAATAAAATTCTGTTTATTATGTAGTTTTGAATGCAAATTTCAATTTTTAATAACTTTGAAATACTTTTTGCTCTGGATAGCCTGTGAACAGAACGTATGGCTGGACAATGAACACTTCGACAAGATCCATTCTCCATTCTTCAAAGACGGATACTACGAGCAGGATGTCGTCTGTCAGTGGAAGATTCGCAAGCCACTGCGCCAGGTAACTATGGAAACGCTAGTATGGTAACTATGGCAAGTGTACGGCTATATAAAACAGTATAATCTATGATATTTGAAATAAGTTGAACTTTCATTCGAGTTTTGCTATAATGTGATGAGTAATGAATATTAACAAAATATTGCAACAATTTTAATACCAAAATTGACAACAGAGTATAGAATTTGGACTCGGACCTTTACGTGAAAGACAGATACGCAAACCGCGATGTTATAACTATTCAAACTAACTGTAAATTTATTGTTTGAAAAACATGTGTTTCTTGAAGACGAATGTTATGTGTGTTGGTGATTTCACAATAATAACCGCAGAAAATTGAACGAATGCTCTGAAATAACCGTAGGACATAGCTTTGAAAGTTGATACTGTGTTCCCAATGTTATTTCAAGCAGTTCTGTTAAATACTGACTAAACACTCTTTAAGCGGTGTTCGGCGTAGGCATTACGCTTCGATGAACGCGACGCAGCTGAACAGTGACTCTCAAACGACAGGGTTTCGTATTTTCCCGTCTATGAAGTTAGCGCATTATTTTCGGGTACAAAGATATTTTATTGGATCGTTTTAAGTTTGAAAAAAAAGGATTGATTCGGAATTATGACTGTTAACTGTCATAAGTATTTACGGTTTAACGGTTAGTATTTAACATTCGAATTATAAAGTTTTTACTGCATACAAAGAAAAAATCGAACACCTGTCGTCGCCGAACTACCGTAAAGTTGCGTCGCGTTCATCGCAGGTTGACGCCTACGTCAAAACGGTTTACGGGTGTTATTTTGTTTTCATAAATTTGCAAACAATGTATTTCAGAGTTAACCATTTCCCGTTCTATGACGTAGCAGCTTTCAAATGATTCGTCTGCTAAATAAATTACGTTTTGAATGCTAAATTATTGCAGATAACATTACATGCTTCATATAATTACTTCATTATTTCATTAAAAACTTTTAAGTCGCGTTTTTGTTGCTTTGTCAAGGTTCTGAATATCTCCTTTACGTCGCTGGACCTTACCGGTGATGCCTCAGACTGTAGTGCTTCCGGAGACTTCGTCCGTATCGGAGTGGGGCGCTACTTTTGCGGCTCCCATGAGGTTCCGGAAGTGACGGTTGGGGAGGAGGAGGAAACCACGGTCACGTTCGTGTCGCGTGCCGGGGGCGCCGAAGAAAAACGCGGGGGATTTTCTTTGGTCGCCACAGCACAAGGTTCTTAGAGTCGGAACTTAGAATGCATATTTCAATGAATGATCATAATTATGTATTCTAAATCCTTTTTTTTTTTCTTCAAGCGTGTTCGAAAAAAGTACATTTCTTTAATTATTTTCTTCGTTGAACGTGCTTCTAAAATATGCTAGTGTATCAATAATGCTTCTCCATTTAAGTCTAAACCTCACTCTTAGTTGTGGGTTGCCTTTTTTTTCTTTGTCGAAAAGTTCAGTAGATCTATACGCTTGTTTAATGTCTAGTTAAGAGTTATTTGAATGCTTATCTTTTAAAGGCTTCGCTCCCGAGAATTTACGAGTGGAACAAATGCTAAGTGCATTCAACGTCTCTTGGCAACCACCAAATACCCCTTCTTCACAACCAGTCGCTTACGTCATCCGCTATAAGATGGCGTCATCTTCTATGGCCAAGGAAATCACTGTATCACCTGAAAGGACATACTTCCTGCTGTCTACTTATCCTCATTTCGGAGTGGAATATAGCATCGAAGTGTACGCACGATTTGATATTGGAAACGGGGAATCGGCCGGGCCAGTTATCATCCGATCTAGTAAGTAAATCTCATTTCAACCATATGTATATACTTCGAAGTGTACGCACGTTTTGATATTGGCAACGGGGAAATGGCTTGCCAGTTATCATCCGATCTAGTGAGTAAATCTCATTTTCAACCATATGTTCATACTAAAGTAAAAAGCGTAACGTGTATCCGAAAACATAGAGTATCCCGTTAACACACATATATGTATCGTTTTACCAGAAAGAAAACAAAAAACAATGTTTAGTTTGTACAATCACGTCCAATCTTTAAGTAAATTAAATTTATGTAATTATTCATAGACAGTCATAGTGCTTAAAATTGTTCTTTATGTATATAAATATTTGAAAACAGTAGCTCCAACGCGACACAAAATGTGTACGCATTAATTGATAAAAAAGAATAGTTATTACCAGTCTCATATACAAAATCATTTATGACAAACATTATAGTAATATTTAAACCTTTATCGGTCATTTACGCTATCCATTGAATATGTCTCCACAGAATGTTCTCGAAACATCACCGTCACGGGCAACGGCGAACATTTGAACAGTCCTAATTACCCGAGCAACTACGAACCCGACACCGTCTGTGACTGGAACATATTTCCGATGAGCGGTCACGAGGTCAGCCTCAACTTCGAGCAAGCCTCGTTTGGGACCGGAGATTACGTTGACGTCATTTCCGCCGGAGCCTCGTTCGCGAGATTTGATACGTCATTTCACCCAACACACGCGCTTACGTTCAGCGCTCCTGTCAAGGTCATTTTTAAGAGTGATTTTGCGAGCGAGGCTAGCGGATTTCGAATCAATTTGTCGTCTATTCCAGTTGCGCTTATAGGATAGAGATCAATGGATTTTCAAAGCGTATCGATTTACGGCAGTAAAGTGATAATCGTAATTTGTAAATTTGTAAGAAAAGACATGTTCAAAGACATCAAAGAATTTTGTAATTGTAGAAGTTAAAAGAAGAATGTTTTATAACATTTGTAAAAATCTGTTATGTTGTTTTACTGAGATGTTGTATTTTTGATCGAAAATAACTTCCTACAAGCTATTTTACATACAGACTGTTAGTTCTTATGAAATTCGTTTATTTTTATTTTATACCACAGATAACTTTAATAAACTTTAAACTCATTTTATGTCAAACAAAATTATAATATTTACTCAAATAATACAGGGACTTTTACAAACAAACAACTGTGTTTGTAAAGGTCCCTGACTATACTAGAAAGAATACTATTTATGACGTATTAAAGTCATGCACACAATCAAGGAAATATGACAAACACACTTATTCAAATGGACATGGTTTGAGTTAACCTTGGTATAATAATATTTTTTGTAATTTTCTGTTATGCGAAGCCTTTTTCGTTTTTATGTTGAGTATTTATGCGTAATAATTTAATAACAGCGCTGCAAATGAAAACCTTCGTGATTTTTAGGATTTAATAAGTTCACAAATGCTATATGCTTTGCACAGTTTCAAGTGCTGCACACATTGTTAATCATGCATTTACATCAATTCGGTCATTATTAACGCATAAACAGATACTCCTTTATAGGAAATACACGCAAGTGTCGCTGTGAAAGAACATAGCAACACTTTCAAAAGAATAGCTGAACCAGAGAACATGATACGTACTAAGATATGGTTCTAATATATTTGCAAGAACATTCATTTTTTCAGTTACGTATTATAGGAATTCTTACTCTTTGCGTTGTGTACATTTAATAGCACGATAAGGAGATTTGTATTATTTAATTACAAGCTTACGTTCTAAAGTACAATATCTTAGGAAATTAATTCCACTTGTGCACACAATCCGCAGATGTACGTCTAAAAATCGTCTTCTTCAATCTCGGCATGCCGACTAGCGACGGGTGAAGGCCGCTCCCCGGTAGATTCCCCTTCCTTGGCACCGGAAGTAGACGGCGGGAGACGCAAGTCGACTTTGTTAAGGAGGAACTGTTGTAGCGCTGAAACGTAAACTACGTCGTTCAGATTTTATAACACTTTTTATATTCGATATCAGCAGACGATGTATACAATATAAATTTTTGAAGCATAATAGAAACCCACCTTATTTTATTACAATGACCAAGATATCATCTGCGGAAGGACGAAAAGACAATAATATTAATTGGTTAAAAACGGATACAATTGACTAGAACGACCTGATAATGTACGAATAAAACCTTTGTTGTGACGCCGCCTAAAATGCAATTGAAATTTGCCGATTACTAGTAATTCCCAAACTTTTGTCCTATTCGAAAAGGTAAGGGAAATAATTCCTTAAAAATAATTTAAGCGCATTGTCCCTCTTTCACTGTTACATTTATGGGGAGACTGCATGTATAAAGTTTCATTACACAGAGGTTATTTGTGTCTGAGATCACGCATGGTAACGAAGTACTAATATATGTAAGAACGGACACAGATTATGAATGGTAAAATATATTAAGGAATTTGTCTTCACACTCACGAAAACTTAATTATGACCTAATTAAAATCGGGACTGATTTGGCGACCAGACGATCCCCTTCAAGATCGGATAAACACGTGAACTAATGGCTGACAAGTAAACCAATACCATCATCTTCAACCAATTTAAGATATGAGCCGAAATGCAGACTTAAATGCATGTGCGTTAAGTATCGTTCCATATTAAACCGTTAATCACACTCGACATTTTCCGCTTAAACTGGAGTTTCGCTAACAGACTTTCATTAAACGAAAAATACAATAACTGCAGAAAGTGCCGTCCTTTTATCGCCTGTTCGGACTGCACAAGCCGATTTCCAGGAGCGAGGCACATATGATATTTAAGCTTCAGGTACCTTCCCGTGTTATCAGTCCCTGATCGTCAAAGCGTATCTCACTGAGAACCTCGTCCGCTTCTTCTGGTTCGAAGGGTTCTGAGCCCATCTCTGTCAGGATCTTACGAAGCTCCGCCTTCAATAGAACGGTCATTGAACAATCTAATTAACTTAATTGTTGTTATTCGAGCCATGCTTGGGCAAATGTCTTGTCATAATTATAGTTGGTCTTTCCCGTAACTAGATGACCTACCATGGATATAACCTTCCGCTATTGTCATTACGTCCTTATATGTTATTATCTGTCTGATTCATACACGCACTAATACTTCAAACCGCTGTTGAACCATTATTCGGCTGAGCATTGATAAAAAATTTACTACACTGTCTCATAAATTTAAAAAAAAACACGAAACAAACGCAAACGACAAAAACATAATTAAATGATACATGTTTGTGCACAACATTTTATAAATATTTCATACACCAGTTCAGCTATATATTGAGCATTTTCGATTGATGTTAAGTGTAACTTTTTATCTCATGACATTTACTTTAGTAATGGGTCCATCAAAAAGATCAGTGAGTGTTTTCTTCAAGGCGTCCGGCACTTTCGGGAAGTCCATGAGGTAGTCTCGGAATATGTGCTCGAATTCCTCGAATGTCAGACCCGCGGTGGCTATAAATAAAACAGAACAAAATATTTGAAAATCTACACAAAGGAGATACAATATATGTAACAACTCACTTGCCATAAGTTCATAAAAAGAGGTTTAAATAGCACATACATATCACATGTGTGCATTTTTACCAGACAAAATCAGAAGCAAACGGACTTACGCCGTTTAGCTTACTGTCTCTGATGAACTCGGCTTATCGGTTTGCCACATTCTCTATGGCGGGGTTCATGTTTAGCTTACTGGCTCTGCCGAACTCAACTTATTATTAGTCATGCCCTATGCGTTGGTATTAATGTTAAGCGTACCGTCTGTGCCGAACACGACATATCGACGTATCGTTTTGCGACGTCTTATGTGGTGGGGATAATGTTTAGCTTACCGTCCCTGTCGACCTCGACGTATCGTTTAGCCAAGTCTTCTGTGGTGGTGATTATGTTAAGCTTACCGTCTGTCTCGAACTCGGCGTATCGTTTTGCCACGTCTTCTGTGGTGGGGTTAATGTTAAGCTTACCGTCTCTGTCTAACTTGGCGTACCGTTAAGGCACTTTCTTGGTGGCGGGTGTTTAGCTCACCATCATGATCGCTTGGTACCGTTCTTTGTTGTTGGGTAAATTTTAAGCTAAAGTTTACCATCCCTGCCGAACTCTGCGTATCTTTTTGCCACGTCCTCCGTGGTTGGGTTCATGTTGAAGATCTGCAGCATCTTCTTGGCACCGTACTGGTCCACAACGCCCGAGTCCTGGGTCAGCTCGAAAGCTGTAATTATAGGGCATGGGACATGTTGCAATTACTGATGTCAGCTTCAACGATGTTAATAGTGTATGGAAGATGTGCAATCACTGTATAAGCTCGGTCGCTGTACATAGTGGGTAGGTAACATGTGTGTAAATACTGGGCCAGCTCGGTCGCTATACATAGAGGATAGGTAACGTGTCTGTAAATACTGGGTCAGCTCGGTCGCTGTACATAGAGGGTAGGTAACGTTTCTGTAAATATTGGACCAGCTCGGTCGCTGTACATAGAGGATAGGTGACGTGTCTGCAAATATTGGGCCAGCTCGGTCGCTGTACATAGAGGATAGGTAACGTGTCTGTAAATATTGGGCCAGCCCGGTCGCTGTACATAAAGGATAGGTAACGTGTCTGTAAATATTGGGCCAGCTCGGTCGCTGTACATAGAGGATAGGTAACGTGTCTGTAAATATTGGACCAGCTCGGTCGCTGTACATAGAGGATAGGTAACGTGTATGTAAATATTGGGCCAGCTCGGTCGCTGTACATAGAAGATAGGTAACGTGTCTGTAAATATTGGGCCAGCTCGGTCGCTGTACATAGAGGATAGGTAACGTGTCTGTAAATATTGTGCCAGCCCGGTCGCTGTACATAGAGGATAGGTATTGTGTGTGTAAATATTGGGCCAGCCCGGTCGCTGTACATAGAGGATAGGTAACGTATGTGTAAATATTGGGCCAGCCCGGTCGCAGTACATAGGAGATAGGTAACGTGTGTGTATTTTCTGGGTCAGCTCGGACGATGTACTTATAAGGTAGTAAAAGTTTTGTAATGATTGGGTCAGCTCGAACGTGTACATAGAAGTCATAGAACGTGTTTGTTATTAAACACACCCAGAAGTTTAATGACTATTAAAATGGTTTAATATGGAACAATATGGTGTACATATCATCAAAATTATACTAAGTTAAAGATAAGACATAATTTTACCTCCCTGTAATTCCCTCAGTTGCTCTTGAGAGAGCTCCGACTGAAATAGCAACAAGAACAATATAAAAAAAACATTCAAGCTCAGCACGCACGTGGAACGTTTTTAGAAATATGTATGCTATCCAAAAGACCTTTTTATCTTATGTCTCAATATCAACACACCGTGTAGAATTTAACTTTAAATTATCTTGAAACACCTGACTCATACTATCGAATAATAAGTCAAATGAAATTAAATGTTCAAAACAGTAGAGCTCTGAATGCTTCTGCACATAATTGTGACCGATCAGAAAGCCGAAACACGTAACACATCAATTTAAGTCTTTAAGGATTTAGTCCTAAAAATGTATCAATAAATTTTCATTAAATTGACTGAACTGAAGGCGAAGAAAACATAACCCCATGTATTCGGATAAAGCTACAGCCTGCGGTAAGGAAACATATGCGCATACACAAATCCGAAATATATCAAATGGAGAATCACTTGTATTGCTTTGACATGTGATTTAGCTTTGTTTTTCTATCAAACAAAAAATCATATTTTAAAATATGCGGATTTTTCTCATGCTATAAACATTGTGTTCTTAGCTTATACCACCAGTGTGAAGATTTACCATTGTTTTGTGGTTATTTTTTTGCAAACAATCTGATACGTATGTCACCCAAATTTAATCGAAATCCATGCATATGAACTTAAAATACAAGAAGAATAAAATGAATACTATATGCCTTGAACATTTTTTAACAACAGAAAAAATTATCAGACCGAATAATACAATAAATAAATAATA
>NC_068368.1:37219388-37234388 GCF_020536995.1 Dreissena polymorpha | reverse complement strand
GTATTTATCATTATATGTTTTAATAGGTGTTCTTTTGTACAAGTCGTGGATAAGAATACCCATTTTTTCTGCTCATAGAAGTCCTGGAGTTTCATTGATTGCTTTATATTGTTGAAATTCTCAAAAACATATATTCTTCGTGTGTACTTTTATGTTAAAATAACTAAAACGTAATAATGCTAGGTTGTATAAACGTAGTATTTGGAAAGAAGGCTATAGCGGGAATACGATTTGTTTTCAGTTTTTTAGCAGACAAAGATTGTGTTTGTCATGTAACAGCCGTAACTATGGCTTCCAGAATTGTAACAGTTCTTTTCTCAGCTTTGATCTTGTAACCTACCTTTTCACGCTCGTGGTGTAGATTCTCGCTCTCACTTTATTGAAGATATACAATTTCAGACAATGTCTCATAAAATTTAAATTTAAATGTGGCATCTGTTGTCCAAACGAGCTAAACGTTGACATCGCATACCACGTGACGCATAACACACTTTGCACGACACACTTTGCAAAACGACGGACGCCAAACATAGACTGACCCTTCTAGCTCAGTAGTGCAAAATTTTCTAGAAAATGGATGCATAATTTATTTGAAAAGTACAAGAAGTGGTAATTATATAATTATGTCACGTAATTATATAAGTATAACACATATATATAGCATGGAGTTACATGTATTCAATTTTATTTTTGATCTTAGAACAAAGTCTGTTATGGAAAATCGACAGGAAATCGTCGGTAGGATAACAGACCGATAGACGTTGGTGAATCCAATTAGAACATAACAATATATACGAGATAAATCAATAAAATGTCAAAAACATGTGATGCGACACAATTCATGTTACGTATTTAAAAAGTAAGGTATATATTTAGTCTGAGTTTAATATTTTGATTCTAGGTACTACTTAAACACATTTGCAGTTCAAATATAAATTATACTAGAAATTAGCATGTACACATTTTCAAAACAAAAACAAACATAAGCTTACGCAAAAATCTATCTATAATATTAGAGACCTTTACTAATACAAAAAAATATTTTAATTTACTTTAATTTATTTTCAAAAGAATATGTGTGAGTTGACGCTTTAAAACATTAAATAAATACAGTGATAAAAATGTTAAACTGTATACGTATAATTTTTAAATACATATTTTTTATTTAATTAAAACTCACTTATTCATTGTTTTTGTTGCAATTGCATACACGCGCTTCCTACCTAAATATATGCAGTTGATTTTGCATTGTTTAGTACATTTTATAATACAACCCATCGGCTTAGAATAAACAGGTACATTATATATGGGTGAAGCGCATTTTTATGGTGAATAACATGATTTGATACAAATATGCGCTTTCTTACTATGAAATAACTTGATACAATAATATAAGAACTCGCTTCCACTTCCGATACTATGTGCATTGCTATACTAGGAGATTAACATACACAAGACAATGTTCGAATTGAATAAAATATGTTTACAAGTAATACAAAGATGATAGACATAACGTACAATACATAAGATACAGTAACAGGCGCAAACATACAAATATAATAACAATCCATATCTTACAATGCAACAAACCCATTCAATCAAATATCTACATTAACTTGTAAATTAACAGAAAACGTCCTAAGAACATGATAAATTATGCCAATTGTGTTTGCCCGATAAAGTAGAAGCTAAATATTTTATCTTTCATAGCATCTATGTTGAAAGATCGCTGTTATATTATTGAATTGGCCTTTGACCCAAGTAATCAATCGCTTGTAAATAATCACAGACAAAACTGATTGTTCCAGACCATATATTGTATTTAAATAAATAAGAACATAATAAGTTTAAAAGCTTGATTGCATTCTCAGATTTATCTTTAGTTAATCACGAGATATAACAGCGGGCTTTTTTTGTTCTTGAAGTAGCACGTTCTTGTTGTTTGTTAGCGAAATGGTACAGGAAAACAAGAATTTATGTTCTGCAAATCTTTCTTGTATACATGAATCGTGTAATAGTTTTATCTGCTACGAACTTAAAATTTCAAAATGGTTACTGCAGGACATTGTGAACTAAATGGAAAGTTTTAAAATCCGTATAACAAACAAAAAACGTTAGTAGGTATGTAGGTTTAGAATCCGTATTACAAAAATAAGGTTTGTTGGTATGTTTACCGAACTACATGCTGACTACAGTCTTTACCAGTAGGGATATTTAGTGCAAACTACGAGTGAAACAATACTACTGACTCATATCGCGGTATATCGCACTATTTTGAAATCTATTGCGACATAATACAATAAACATTTCTTTTATGCAAAAGACATTCCGATCTGCTCTTATCTAATTAAACTATATTTACACATTATTTAGATGCATGTAGAAAATGCGATAACTAGCACTTATCAAAAGGTAGACAAAATGTTTATTGTTCATATAAATACTCATAGTGTATTGCTCTGTGCAGAATTAATAAAATAGGACTTTGTCAATCCAATTTGCATCAAATATTGCGTAAATTGCCATTAGCTGTAAGACTTGAATGATAACCAAAATGACGGCAGCAATTAATACCAGAAGAATATGTAAAACTCAATTGCAAGAAACCGTTGAATAAATAAGAAGAATGTGTCTGCTAAAGATAAAAAGGTTAAACTTAGATTGTTGACTATGTGTAAAATTTATGTAGATTGTTGACTATGTGTGGAATGTATGTAGATTGTTGACTATGTGTGGAATTTATGTAGATTGTTGACTATGTGTGGAATTTATGTAGATTGTTGACTATGTGTGGAATTTATGTAGTTTTAGTTTTAATAGTTTATTAACGTCTCTTCAATACACATATTTGACAGCTATATACACATACAAGTTATTCATAGATTACAAGTGTATTGCCACTCAGTACAGAGTTATAAGAGACATCTCTCTATCTAAAACATAGGTATTTAATACTTTATACATAGAGAAATAAAAAATAATAAAAATTAACTAAAAAACAAAACAAAAACATAAGCATAGCGTAAAATAAAATCAACTTAACAACCAGATAGGTTATGAGCTCCAGTTGACAAATTAAAACACATGTAGTTTCTAAACAGCATGAGAGATAACATTTATATATATATATATATATATATATATATATATATATATATATATATATATACACTATAAAATCAACTAGTCACCCAGATACTAAGGTTATGAGCTCCAGTTGACAAATTTAAAACAGCATGAGAGATTACATATTATATATATATATATATATATATATATATATATATATATATATATATATATATATATATATATATATATATATATATATATATACATACATATATATATATATACACACACACATTATATATAGGATTTTTTTAATTGAACTCATTAACAGATAATTTACAAATTTATATGTGAGCATCACTAAAATCTGATAAAACATAGGTCTTGCTAAAAGTTAAGAGAAGGCTTAAAATGCTATTTATACAAGAGTTGTGTTCGTGTAGTTAAGATCATATGGCAGGTCTTGGCACTGACTTTTACCATGTTTTCATTTGAAAGTACAAACACTAGTTTATCATTATCACAGAGCGAGTTAAAAGATCTGTTTATCTCATTAGCTTTAGAGATAAGGTCAACCCTAACACAGTTGTAGGCCTCACAGTGAAACAAAACATGAGATTCATTTTCAATAGCTAGCTTACATAAGGGACAGATACGCAGATTTTCGGGAATATTCTCATACCTTCCAGTCTCTAATCTAAGTGGAGCAGTTCCACATCTAAACTTAGCAAGAGCAGATCTATGTCTTAAGGGTAGTGTAGATGTAACATACGTTTCTACAGCAAATGTTTCTTTAAACTGTCTATACGTTCTAAGTTTATTACGCCCCCTACCAGATGGCCCAACTTCAGCATTAACATTATTTGTCCATATGCTAACATATTTGTGCATGGTGTGGGACAACACTTGTTCACAGAAATCTCTCAGGTTTCTGTCTCTACAGTCATTCAATGTATTTAACAAACAGATATCATTAAAATGAGTTTTACATTCAAACTGCCAATTCTTACAAGTTCTGCTACTTTTGACGGAACAGAATAAAAATACTTTTTGATTCATTCTACCACTGTCCATATTAACAAGTCTATACCAATGGTGTGCAATAGATTCTCACTGTTTAACATGTGGTGGTTGCAAGGCAGTGTCGCCATACAAAGCATTTATAGGTGTGTATCGGCCTGTACCAAGGAAGAATCGAATAGCTCGACTTTCTACTGCATTAATACACGAAAATGATTTAGTGCCCCAAATGGCCGCACCATATGAAATTATAGGCCAGACAGTCGTATCATATAATTTGGTAAATACTTTATATGGCAAACCGCCTGCTGATTTACATTTAGCAATTAGAAGACCAAGCGCTCTGCCAGCACTTTGTGCCACACACTTAGCAGTGGCACCAAAATCTAGATGCTCATCCAATAGGATACCAAGGTACATGTACTTGTTCACAACTTGCAAATTGTAGTCACCACATGTAAATGAGATTGTTGTTCTATTTCTACAATAAGGTCTAAAATGCACTATGTGACTTTTATCATGATTCACAACCATACAATTGAAAGAACACCATGTATTTAAAACATTTAACATAGATTGTAGATCCTGCTCATTATCAGAGATAAGAACAATGTCGTCTGCATAAAGTAATATACATAGTTTTTCATTATCACTTATGGATATTCCTTTATCCAGGGCTTTAATTGCAACAGCTAGATCGTTAATAAACAGATTAAAAAGAAGCGGTGACAGGCCACAGCCTTGTCGAAGGCCACATTGAACCTCAAACTCTTCGGTATAAAGGCCATTAATTCGTACACATGATGTTACATTATTATATAACGATTTGATAGCTATGACAATTTTTCCATTAACACCTATCACTGAAGTCAACTTATTCCACAAAATGCCTCTTTCTACGAAATCATACGCCTTTTTAAAATCAATGAAGGCACAGAAAGTAGACTGCCTTAAACGCTTTCTTGTTTCAATAATATTAGTTAGAGACGACAAATGATCAATTGTACTTCTATTTTTCCGAAAGCCATTTTGCTCATCAACAATGACATCATTATCCTCAGACCATTGTGATATTCTGTCATTTAGAATGGAGCTATATAATTTATACATGGAACAGGATAATGCAATGCCTCTGTAGGACAGGGGGTCTCGTAAATCAGTTGTACTTGATTTAGGAATGGGACTTATAATTATTTTACCCCACTCAGATGGTACTATGCCAGAGTTAAAACAAACATTAAAAAGAATATGTAGAAAAGAAACACAGACATCATTTTTTAACACATCTACAGGTATTGAGTCATTACCACATGCTTTGCCACACTTTGCTTTAGTAATGGCCTTCCATACTTCAGATAGAGTAATATTTTCATTTAAACTTTCACAATTTAGATTGTTCCCAACATTGCTATTTCCTAACCATGTTTGATATTGAAAAGAATTGTTACTGTTGCAAAACAGACTGCTAAAATCATTCTTCCATTTTGACAAAACTGTGTCAATATTATCTGAAATAGAGCCATCATCACAGACCACTTCTAAAGGGATAGCTTTATTTTTGGATTGAGCAACACCAATTTTTCCAATGGATTTCCAAAACTCTACCTGATTCTCTTCACATTGAGAGGCGAGATTAGTTTGAAATGAGACCCAGAATGCCCGTTTACTTTTCTGAACTTCACGGTCAAAAGCACGTCTTGCCGTTACAAATAAGTATTTGAGATGATTTTTGGCATTGGCCTCTTTACAATTTAACCAATCCTTTTCTGCCTTACATTGTGAATTCCATAAGTTAGACAGTTGTTCATTCCACCACGGTTTGCCTATTCTTCTTTTCTTGTTATCTTTACTAAAAAGTATATTAACTTTTTTATATTCTAGTTTGCTATACATTTCTTTTCTAATAACAGTGCATATATCAATATAGGCTGAATCGACATCTGTTTGCAATCTGATACTCTGTTCTAATTTAAAAACAGTATCATGTAATGACTTGATCACACTGTCTGCCGTAAGAAATTCATTATTAATATTATCTACATTAAATCTATCATATGAGGCATTACGACCTGATTGATGGTCATCAGTGCAGCAATTATGTGCATAAAATTGATCCTGGCCTTTTAAAATATACGTCCATGACAAAATAGAATGATCAGGAACAGATGAGGGTAAAATACCAAATTGAGCATGTAGCTCATTTAAAATTTCCGTGCTTCGTGTGACTTTGAAATCTTGAAACAGATGAAGATTATCATGGTGAATAATGCAATAATCAACCACTGCACAGCCTTTTATGGACACCGAGGTAAAATCATTTTTAACAAAGTTGCGACCATTAAGAACACACATGTTACTGTCAATAAGAAAATCGATAAGTTTATCACCATAGGAATTTGTTGTAAAATCCACAACATCTCTCACAGCAATCTCATCAACACCAACAATATAATCCTCATTCTCCCCAATTCTACTGTTGAAGTCACCACATATGCAAACAGTGCCAGAGTTTTGATATTCATATACATTAGTAAGCAAAGTGTCATAAAAATCACAAACATCAACCTGTCTTGAGGAGTTATTTGGTGGCAAGTAACAAACACAAGCATAGAAAGTATAATTAGTACACTTATCAGAAAATTCTAACCATAAAATACCATCATAACTGTCATTTACGATATTAATAGAAAAATAATTAGCAATATGTTGTTTTACAAGAAATCCAACACCCCAGACCCTGTCCTAGCATTGACATGCGTAAGTTTTCTATTATTACCAAACCATAAATAACCTGGTAAGTTTATAACATTCTGTCCTGTAAGTTTAGTTTCACTGATGCCTATAATGTCAATGTCTAATTTATAAATACATGATTGGCGTATAATATAGTTATCACTATTGAGGTCTGCACTAAAGCCATTAATGTTCCAGAACCCGCAGGTGACCTAACTTCTTCTGTAGCCGCCTCTTGGTCCTCTTGGTCTGAATCCACGCTGACTCTGTGCTCCACCTCGTTGACCTGTCTGTCTTGGACCACTTGGGCTGTATGTTCTATGTATGTTCGTGGAACGCAACATCTTATATGTGTACAATCTTTTAATCTTTGTATTCAAAATTATTCGCGCTTACAAAAGACTGCGACCTTCAAACATTATGATTGTTTTGTAGCAGTAGTACAATTTAACATTTGATCTAAACATTTATGCAGCAAAATATTGAACGTTAATCGAATTGGGCCAATTTTCAAAATTCATGGAATGCAAACATACTGCAACTGTTAAACTTATTTAAATAATTTTTGCATTATTTCGGAGGATTACAATTCAAAATTTCACTTCATCGTAGTTGTTGAAAGACACACCTCCATTTTCTTCAAATCGGACCGCATTCCGGCGTGCAATATCGTCCAATTCATCTGATCATAAACATACATTCGCATATATAACCAGTATTTGGTTTTTGTAAGCATAAGGGCTTTATGCTGATAATACAACACATATCGGTATGTGTGGATATGGATATTACTGACCAGTTTTATTTCTATATATGATCATATTAACAACAAGCAAATTCGTTGAATTGATATCCCCCGCCAATATCTTCTGGACACAAAAGTGTTGTATTTGACACTCAAAAAAACATTTTTGAAGATCCAAAGGGCCATAACTCCGTTATTAACAGATGGTGTACACTGCCATTAGGCGTGCATCATCCTAGTATCCATATATATACTCATACCAAGTTTCAATGAAATCCGTCAAAGCACTTCCAAGATATGGCTCCGGACGTACGGAAAGACGGAAGGACGGACGGACAGACGGACAACGCCAAAACAATATCCCTCCGCCGATGGCGGGGGATAATAAAGCATGCTAAAATATGTCGCATCAGTTATTATAAATTGTCTATGAAGTAACTATATATGGTGCAATATATGATAGACGGCATGTGTTCAATGAAAGAAAATGAAACCTAAAGAGACATCACAAGAAAGAAGGTCCTTATTTATTTTTCTGTTGTTTTAAATAATGAGTTAAAAGTACGTACCGATGTTCAGGCTTTCCTGAACAGTCGATGTAAATAGCTCCATCGCGAGATCTTGGTCAGTGACATTCTTCTCAGAAGTTGAGCTAACTACCTCCGTGTTCAGTTGTTGGTCAGCAAGGTTGTTGGTGTCGACATCATTGATAACGTGTTCTGTGACGATATTCTCTTTCACTGAGGACATGTGTTCACACACAGCACTTGTATTATCTTGGTGAAAATGTAAGAGTATTCTGAATCAATATGTCTATTACTTGTATTTAATAAGTGTGTTTTCATAATCTTTATATGTTCAGTTCATCCAACAATCCATTTTACGTCGTTTTGACTATTCTTTTTATGTTTATGAATAAAATAAAACGTCATTTTGAACTGTTTTTGGCATTATGACATCACAAAACGCACGTGGGCATGTTTTTTCGCAGAAAAAATGGCGGATTAAAGATTTAATTAGATTTGAAATATCCACCGTTTTGCCGTTCTGATTCGTGTTATAGCCGATTCGAGTAATCAAAAGAACAGCAATATCATACAGAAATATTTTCTTTTTCGTAGGTTTAGGTTGATACATGTTTAGATCAATTTTTATTTATACTACATGTATATGCCTATTGCTGAAATATTGTCGAACATGGAAATCACCTTGCCCATAAAATATCCAGAAAATCAAAAACCCGATCCACACCCTGTTTTCCTTAACGACTGCAAAATCAATAAGGTTTTGTCTCATAAACGTCTAGTCTTGAATCCTTCAAACATATGAGAAGTAAACATAAAATGGCCCTCTTCTACAGGATATATAATTCTCTATCACCCCCATATTTGTCTGCATTGATCTCCTATAGCGTGGGTGAAAGAACGGCATATCCGCTTCGTAATACAGACAATATACGCAGCATTCCATGTAAATCACAGCATGTGTCACAATCCGTCTTACCATCAACCATACACTTATGGAACGCCCTGTCGCAACCTGTTAGATATGCACATTTTCTCTCTAGCTTCAAAGCAAATCTTTAAAAAAAAAGACAAACAAAAAATCCCAATGCATTACTACGATTGTGAGCGGACGCTTAATATTTCACACGCACGTTTGCGAATGCATTGTAGAAACTTAAATGAATATTCATATGCGAAAAACATATTGGAAAGTTCATGTTGTCAATGTAGAAAGATTGAATATATCACTTTTTCTACATTTGCACAATTTACAATTAAAAACGAGCAATCCTGTTTGTCAATCCGTCCAGTTTCCAGCCCATAACTTTGAAACTACTCCTCTACGATTTCAAAAACGGATCGAACGAAGAAAATTCTCTGATATTAAAACATGATCAGTCCTTCATCTAAGGTAATCATAGATTTGAAAATTACTCCATCTCATGAACAGACCTTATCCAGCTAACGATGCCCCACCCCGCAACTGTATATTTTCTTATCGCAACTTCACCAAGTTGCGAAAACTCTACCACGTTTATCTCTTTATTTTTATATAAAGCATATTGCAAAACAATAATGCTGATAAATGTAAACGTAACATCTTACTGTCGCTATTTACATCATTTTGTTTCACTTTTTTTATTGTATCCTATATCATTTTCTGATTCCTTTACTGTATATTTATATTGATAAATAATGTTGACCGCCTTATCTGATTGACCAATTTGGATTTGGAGTAGTGCAGTTCCCTGACTAATGTAATCGCATTTTAATTACAATAAGTTAATGTAAGAAATATGAATAAATATGTAATATTGTCATTATGTGTCGTGCATTATATTGGGAATTTTTCGAATCTGGTTTGCTGTAATGCTCTTTTATAGGTTACGATTGCATGGTTACACCGATGACTTGGGTTCACAATTGAAATACAATAAGGGATTTCTATCTTCCATAATCTTCCAGCAAGAGATATCATGCGTTTCAAACCATGTGTATATAAAACAGGTATCAACCTTATCCAACAATGCAAGGGAACTGGAGATCATAGGTTTAAGTCGCTTATTGAGGGTGTACGTTTCCGTGGGGAAGGGGGACAAACAATATCACCTTCGTGGGTAGTTTAATTCATACGCATCGGTAACTCAATACTTTAAAGCGTGGGTTAGTTCCGCAATCTTTAACGATAAGTCGGAAATTATGCTTTAAATATATCCCATTAAGTCCAATTAGAGTGTGATAAACAAATGCAGTATTCCAAAACACACTGTTTCTCGACTCATACAATTGAATACAAGCGTGTGATGTAGTGTAAAACACCAAACACATTTTATTCAAATAAATGAATATGTATAGTATTAAAAAAACTGCTTACCACCACGCACAACAGATGCATACGCTGGTGAAACAGAGTCGTCGGCAGCTTTTGCTGTTTCTTGGACAGCTGAAGTCTTGGGTTGACGATTTCTTATCAATGGGGTATTGATGTAAAATATATATAATTAAATGTCGTTTGTTTTTATTTTTAATGGCTATAGTTTTAAATCAAAACAAGATGTGTTTGTGAAATACTGTGTCACTGTCACCCCCCTAATATTTGACATTTGACCTTGAAGGATGACCTTGACCTTTCACCACTCAAAATGTGCAGCTCCATGAGATACACGTTCATGCTAAATATCGAGTTGCTATCTTCGATAATGCAAAAGATATGACCAATGTTAAAGTTTGACGCAAACAAACCAACAAACAAACCAAAACACAGACAGTGCAAAAACAATATGTCTCCCAGTATAGACTGGGAGACATAAAAATACGCAAAACGAATGAGTACATATTGAAATCATTTTAAGACTCATTATTTTTATGTTGCAAATACAAGTTAACACGCGGTAGGCAAATCAATTTTGAAAACATTCGCCTGTAAAAAAAAGTCGCGGATTGTGAACTTACTTTCTACGCATGACAAGTATGATAGCAATCACGGTGGCAACTATAACAATAGCTGCAACCCCTCCTCCAATCGCCACTGCTTGTACTGAGTCTATAGTATTGCCTTGCTTCACAGCTGTATACGCAGTCGTAATGTAAAACACAAGTTTTATATTTAAAAATTAAATACTAATCTTAATTATGTCTATTCAAAATATCCAAATACAGTAGGAAAACTACATCCGATAACCAAAGACAAGGTTTAATAGTATTTCCTTACCTTCCACACAGTTAGCGGAACAAGGTAAACATGTTCCGTTTGCATGCGGATGGTATCCTTCAAGACAGCGTGTGCACTTGAAATTACGTAACCTATCTCCACTGCATGCTGCACATTTTGTGTCTATTTTGGTACATGGTAACCTACATCCCGTCCCAGTATATCCATCTTCACATCCGTGTGTGCACTCTGAGGCCGACGTACAAACTGAATATTTACAGTTGCCCATGCACGGGCAGCATGTAGAACCATTTGAATAATACGAAGACTTATAGCAAGACTGACATTGCTTGGACGCGCAAAAACCGTCCGAACATCGACATTGATGATAGATATTATGAAAACCCGCCTTACACGAAACGCATTGATCCCACTCGACACAGTCGTGGCATGTGTCAGGACATTGTTTGTCACACATGGATCCGTAGGTACCACTACGACACGTATAACATTGTTCCCATGACGAACAAGTAATACATGTGCTCGGACACGAATGTTCACATCTATCTCCATAAAATCCGTCTTTGCACCGGTAAGTACAAACTCCGCTTGATTGTTCACATTTGTTGTAATTACATCCTATGGAGCATTCATCTGAGCAGTTGAGCCCGGAGTAACCAATTTTACACGAGGTGCATGACGAAGTGCGTTGCTCACATCCTTCATTGTAATTACACCCTATGGGGCATTCATCTGAGCAGTTGAGCCCGGAGTAACCAATTTTACACGAGGTGCATGACGCAGTGCGTTGCTCACATCCTTCATACCCACACCCAGCGCTACATTTTGATTGGCAGTCAGGACCATAATACCCGCGCTTGCATGATGAACAATCATCGCACGATACGCAGTTTTCTCTACAAAATTGATTGCATTCTGTACCGTACCAGCCTTTGAAGCATGAATTACATGAATAGCCAGAAAAATATGGCTTGCATTTACAATCGCCAGTATACATATTACATGGACTTAAACATCCTCTGGAACAATTTGTGTCACATTGGCTTCCATACTTTCCGCGTTCACAGGTCTCACATGTTTTGCCGGTAAAGTTTGGTTTACATAAACATGTTCCTCAGTTTTGTTACACACATCAATGCAACCTTCTGAACAAAAAAGAGAACAACTTTTTCCAAAACTTGTTCCATATCTTCCATCTGGGCAGGCTTTGCATAAGTATGTTTGGAAAGTCCTGTTCCAATATTGTTCATACCCTTGCGAACATTCGTAGCAATCCTTATCACTTCCACATACGCAGCCGACGATTGTATTATTACAAGGTATACACGACAATCCATTTCTTTTTCTTAAATATCCAACTTGACAGGTAGAGCAATCTCCAAGTGTTTGAGAGCAGCTTTGACAGTTTATATCAGTACATCGGCTACTGCAATCATTCCCCCAATAACCGTCGTTGCAACCTACCCGACATCCATAGGAGCCACTTGGATATTGAATGCAATTGTTATCCAAACAATTATGTTTGTCGGGACAGCTTGGTGCATGCACTGAAAGAAGTGGTAAGAACATTATCTATAACATTACAGTAAAAAGCAAAATGTTTTTAATCAAAGTGTGACTACATTATATGTGTGATAATGCCGATTTCATATAAGATAGTGTTTTTTTAATTTAAAAATACAGTTTAACATGTTAAAAGTGTTTTTACCTTTTGTGCTGATAACTGTGAATAGCAAAACCAGGTACTCTAAGGTCAAAGTCATAGTTGCATATTATTCTGAAAATATAAACATACAATTAAATGTTGTCTTTCATCTTATCTTCATTATAAATTGTCTTTAATAACGTCGGAATTTTTCGTCTGTGCTTAAGATAGATGATAGAATTGTAAATGCTTTATTTAATAAAACGTGTGGATATATACTTGCTCCAGAATAAGAAGCAATGAAGATACATTACTGTACCCAAAAAGATAACACAATATAGGGATAATACACGTTTTCGAGGGCATGATCATCTGCGGGCGCTCGAAAAATCCGTTCCTGCCCGAGTGCGCAGCACGAGGGCAGGAACGGATTTTGAGAGCGCCCGCAGATGATCATGTCCGAGGAAATGTGTATTTTCGCTATTATTGCATAAACAAATCACACACACCAAAATAAATTAAAATAACATTGAAAACAATGTTTTGTTCATTCGACATCGACAAAATAATTCTATTATTTCAATACAGTTTAAGGTTGTGTTTTACATATGCCTCACTCGGTCATCATCCGAAATGACGAGGCTTTACCTTCGGATAGGCAGTTTACGATTTAAAATGTGTTTAAACAGTGGATTAATGCAAAGTTGAAATGCAGCCGCGCAAATTAAGAAATGAGGAATTATTTTGGAATTTACAGCAGGATCGTTGAAGGTACATAATCACTTAAATTTACAGCATAGTCTTTTGAACGTGTTGAGTAAATAACCTTAACTTCATTGACGTTGCCAATACAGTAAAGCTGTTGTCAAGAGAGTGCAGTTGGTATAAGTTGAAAAGTGGATTGAAATAGGCATTGCCATAATCCCTGCGTGCATGAGGAAACTGGTGCTTATTCAGTTCCCCATTTATGCTTGGAAAGTCGTCGAAGGCTGGAGAAGGGAAGTAACTGCGTGTGGACCAGATTATGGATATGAAAAACACATAACAGGGCTTGAACGGCACGTGAATCGCCTTGTTAATGCACGATTTCTTCCGTTCAAGCCCTCATTTTGCCAAGTTTCTGCACCCCACCAGAGGGCATTATAGATAGAGTTTATGCAATAATGTGCGATAATGATTTCTTGTTTCTCATAAATATCGTTTTTTCTTGTTTTCGTTAATAGTACCTTGCAATGAGCTTTCATATTATTAAAAACGTCTGCCAAATCCTTAAATTGCTGCACATTAGTCTTTTAATCATGCTTTTTAATTCACCAGATTCTTCTGAATCTTGTGGATTATAATTATTTACTTGACTTGGTTTTAAATTACCACATACAATTTTTGTTGCGATTCGTGTTTCATATATAAATACGTTGAGCTCGTAAACACATGTGTTACTTTCTTTCATTAATAAATGTCTTGTAAAATACATACGATAGAAATCACAATAAGCTTACTCGGTTCTATAGAAGAATGTTGAGAAATAATGGCCAAAACAAACATTATACAAATGCGGAAACCGACCCCAGAAGAATGGAAAAATTGCTATTTTATTTTTGTTAAAAAAACTGAACATGAGAATAAGATATATATTGACTACTTCAGTTATGATGGGATTTCGTACAGTTTACTTTTTAAAATTATAATCAATGTTTGTTTAAGACTCATGTTTTTATTTATTAATTAAATTATACATTATAAATTACACGTACACATAATTTTATCGCATATTTTAATATATTGTAACAGGAAAAAATAAAAAGAATAAACTTATTAAATTATTGTGTAAGTGTGATGTTATTTTGATTACTAAACAAGAATTAACTGTCAATACAATTTTTAGAAAAGGCTTCGGATTTATAAATATACGTTTCGAATAACACGATATTTTCGCGTTAAGTCCATGGGTTCAATAAATGGATTTCCTGTTTGTGAGCCCTTTGAGAACTAAAGTCTTTAAACTCTAGTAATATGGCTAGACAAACTTTTTACCGTTTATACAAACACTAAAAAAACAAAAATATACGGTATTCTTCTCTAACGGAATTACTTCGTTTATCTTTAA
>NC_068368.1:37159388-37216888 GCF_020536995.1 Dreissena polymorpha | reverse complement strand
CATTTACAATTTATTTAAGACCATTAAGTAATACTATTAAATAAATTATATTGTCCTTATGAATAGAAAGTTGCTTATTTAGGTGCTTTTACTTTATCGTTTCAATTTATTTATTTATTTATTTTGTAAATATTTTTTTTTTCATGAGTGGAAAAACATATTACTTTCCGGATATTCGATAATGCATCTGAATAACTAAATTAATATCTACTTTAAAAATGCATTATTCATTTTTTTTATAATATTAACCGACCAACAAACTAAACAAAAATGTAATTAAGTCCATAAATTGCTAGCCTGATCATGTTGAATAAACTCCGTTTTGTTTATTTTATGAGCTTTTACTGATGTTCTTTTACTGGTGTGCTTTTACTGATGTTCTTTTACTGGTGTGCTTTTACTGATGTGCTTTTACATGTGTGCTTTTATTGATGATTTGCCATTTTGTGCAGTCATCAGAATTATAATTACAGAACTTGAATACATGTTCGTTTTATCTAACCCTTTAAGCGCTGGAACGGAATTTCGATGGCCTTTGCAAACAGTTTGGATCCAGATGAGACGCCACACAATGTGGCGTCTCACCAGGATCCAAACTGTTTGCTATTCTGATAGTATTCTTTGAATTTTTTTTTGAAGAAAATGCTAATTTTAGACATTCAGCAGACGACATTTTAGCAGACAACAAATTACCCAGCATGCAATGGGTTAAAGAACGTGCAGATGACGAGGCTACCTTTTATTTTAAAACGTCGTTCACTACGGAGTTGTACAGTGGTAATCTTTCAAACGTCGTTCACTACGGAGTTGTACAGTGGTAATCTTTTTGAAGCGAACCAAACCAAATAAATTGAACATTAAGCAGTGCGTAAACATTTATCAATCATAATTAATCGTTACAAATGTATTATGGTATAAACCCAAGGGGACAACATTTTCTATATGGCAACCAAGAACTTGAAATTGTCACAAATTTTCAATATTTGGGAATAACATTTTCCTCAAAAGGATCCTTCAACCTAACATTCGATAAACTTGCAGGACAGGGCCTAAAAGCAATATTTAAACTAAGATCATATTTATATAAATTCACTGATATCTCAATTGAACACTCGTTATCGCTATTCGATAAACTAATAACACCAATTCTGAATTATGCAAGTGAGGTTTGGGGTTTCAATAACAGTAAAAGATTAGAGACGATACACTTAAAATTTTGCAAACAGCTTTTAGGAGTTAAGTTACAAACACAAAATAACTTTATATACAGCGAACTTGGGCGATTTCCTCTAAAATGCAGCATTGTAGCTAATATTATTCGATACTGGTTCAAAATCTTAAAATGCCCAGAGACCAAACTAATCAAAATCACATATAAAATGATGTTGATAGAACTAGAAGCTAACCCAAACAAACCATCTTGGGTGAAATCACTAAAAGAATGTCTAGAACAATTAGGCTTTTTTCATGTATGGCTAAATCAGGGTGTTGAAAACGAAGACTTATTCATGTCATCTCTAAAACAAAGAGCACAAGATATTTTCTTGCAAAACTTAAACAATGAACTCCACATGTCCTCAAGAGCATCAACTTATATACTTTTCCACAACTTTGGCTACAAAAACTATCTCAACAGTTTAAATATAAAAAAATACCGACAAGCTTTCACACGTCTCAGGACATCATCACACAGACTCGCTGTAGAAACAGGAAGGTGGCACAAACCAAACAAAATACCAAGAAACGAACGAAAATGCCTATCTTGCAATACACTAGAAGATGAATTCCACTTTTTATTAGAATGCCCACTTTACAAGGAAATAAGAAAATTACACATTAAAAAATACTATTGGAAACATCCAAACATAATTAAATTTTCAGAACTAATGTCCGTAAACAACAATGGTATACTAAAAAACCTAGGAATATATATACATAAATCACTGGTGTTAAGAGAAAATATATACTCACAGAATTAGTTATTAATCACCTATTACATAAAATAAATATAATTATACTCACAACCATGCGAGCCTGGCAAACCCGTCAATATGTGAAATGGCAATCCAGCTTTTCTATGTTTTCACAGCCCCTTATTACAGCAACGATGAAAACACACACCACTATTTTTTAACCAAATTAGTAGAAAAACAATTTGTGTCAAGAAACAGTAGTGGTACCTGAAATTGAAAAAGACAAAAATACACTGATATTACAAAAAGATACAACATAAAACACAATTATGTTTATTAGGTGTATTGCAAACATAAGAATCAAATAAACATCAATAGTAAACATCATATTTTATTAACATGTAAGCCAGTATATGTATATTGCTCATTTTTATGTAGGTGTACATGTATGTATCTAAGTTTTTAACAGTTGTCCATCATATACCACGCTATTTTATTCTATGTTGTTACTAAAACTTACAAAATGTGCATAATCTGTAAGGTTTTCTTATTGGTGAACGCAAATACAATGCATTTGTTTACCACATATCAAATAACAATCGATAAATGTGTGCTCTAATTATCTAAATGTGTAACTTTTAAATCTTCAAAAATTGTTAGCATGATGAATTGGCCATCACATATCAAGCCACTCAATTGTATCATTAGTATATACATATAGCTCCATCATGTGTAGTAACCTAATTCCCCGAATTAGATTACTTGAATAACATGAGTCATGAGCAGACCTAAGTTGGTCAATTTTACACATGCGTCTCAACCTAACGTTTTGATTTCGGGTTAGGTTGTCAAGCTTGTAAAACTGTACCACACTTACAACGTTGACTTACCATGATAAAATCCATTTAACTGTATCCACGACGGTAGTTAATCCGATTATTTCCAGACACATTTGATGATTTCTCCAATTATAAATCGATTGTGTAACGGAAGCACGAGTTGATATATCGGATATTAATATCGTTATGAGCTTGAACATGAAAGGCTACACAACACCAACATCAATCGCAAAATACACATGCACCAATTACATCACCAACGTTGTAAAAATACTATATGATACTTTGTGTATATATATATATATATGTATATGTATGTGTATATATATATATATGAGCGTGTGTGTATGTGTGTGTAAATAACAAATGTTATTTTGTAAACTGTTAAACATGTATGTAAATATATATGTAAATAACTTTTACTGATAAATGCACCTGATATGTACATGTACCTGAAATCGAACACTATAGCATGCCTACGTGAGTTTTTCTATATTTTTGGCTCTCTAACAAGGAATATACAACCTAACCCCCCCCCCCCCAAAAAAAAGGCTACCTAGATTTAATATCCATTTTTGGTTAACTCAACTTTGTGTGTCAAATATATACTAAATATACCGTTCATTTTTAAATTTACACTTTTTAATACATAAACTCTAGTTACATTTCATTAGACTAGAACTTACATTTTTCTCCGAAATGACCCAATAACCCTGGTCTAAGACAAATACACGCTATATTTTTTTTCCTTCCATTGCTTCCAAACGTTTATTTATTTATTTATCTTTTTATTGCATCTTCACAATCAAAATGTATCTATATCTCCCCATATATATATGCAGATATCTAACATGATGCAACATATCTCACCATTAACCGGTTGTATATTTCTTTGTCATGTGTTGCATGCGGAATGATGGGCATATTGCCTTTTTTCCTGAATAAACATCTATCTATCTATTTAATCTTAGATTTGCTTCATGATTTCCTGTGTTTAGTGGTGACAATATGCTCTCAGATCCATATTGTTGCCTGCTCGTGGGTGAATAATATTGTTTTTGTTTTCAATAACGAAGAAATTTAAACTAAACACGATTTAAAAATAATATTGATATTTATTCAATGCAAATTGTGCATCATATCGAGCGGTACTACCAAACTTGAGCAGCTTCTAAATACCGAGTTTTTAAGACGTACATGGTAATGCATTTTAATTATTTTGTGATTGTGTTTGGATTACTAGATTACAGTAATCTATTTTCATATGTTAAGGAAAGAACTCCGTGTTAAATATGAAAATCATTGACGAATATAAGACCGCCGAACTTATTTGGTTAGCATCGAAATGTATTGTATTTGAAAACGTTTAACCTTTAATAATTGATTACGATGTTTTATTCTATGGAAGAAGGACAATATCGTTTTAACTAAAAACATGATAAAACAAAAAATATCAATACAAAATTGTACAGAAAAGACAGAGCAAAGAAATTCTGGAATTGACAATCTCCGTGACTTTGTATGATCGTTAGCCGAACTGAGCTGAAAATTAATGTCTGATTTGTATCAAAAATAGTACAAACATTTTATAAATACGTTGAGCCTTAAAAAAACGTACGCACAAAAATATATTACTGCATTATAATACTAGCGTAGCCGTTATTTTTTGTTTCAGGGTGTGTAAATGACCTATTAATTGAAAATTCCCTATCAAAACTAAATAAACACACGAATTCAGTGTCTGGAAATGTACGCGCATATTTTGGTTTGGTAAACAAATTTATATTGCTATTCAATCTAAACATATATAGCCGTTGGTATTTTTCTTTATCCTGTATTTTAAATTAATTGGTGCTGATCACACATTACTTTGGATATGTACGTTCTGAAAAATGTTTATTGTGTAAATATCACTAACTGAGCCGTACTCAGTAAAAAGTGGGTTTAATGCATTGCGTTAAGTGTCGTCCCAGATTAGCCTGTGCGGTCCGCACGGGCTTATCAGGGACGACACTTTTCGCCCAAACTGGATTGATTTTTGCTAAGAGACTCTCTTGAAACGAAAACAACCATACAAGCGGAAAGTGTCGTGCCTGATTAGCCCGTGTGGACTGCACAGGCTAATCTGGTGTGACACATTACGCACATGCATTAAACCCCTTTTTTCACAGAGTACGGCTCAATTCAATTTACACACAACTGTTCAATAAAGCGCAAACAAATCTCATTTAAGCAACGCCAGTTTATTGTTATAACAAAGATTTCAAAACAAAGCAAAGAATGAAAAAGCGGCGATGCATTTAGGGAATTCACGCGAATGTGTATATTTAAGTAGATAAATACAATACCATATTTAAAAATAACAAATTAAAAATTAGCTAACTAAGAATTTGTCATTTAACAAATGAACTTACCTCGACGATGGTAGCCTACGTATTTATGTTCAGGTAAACCCGGATAAATATGTAACTTCGACGCAATTTAAAAAAAACACTTATTACTCATAAATGCTTCACTGGCGAATTGCAGCGTATTCATACACGTTCATATCCTGTTTGTATTGATGTTACTAAACAGATTCGTTTTGTTTCGATTATTTCAAAATGCACATTTTCACAATATGTGAATTGAATGAGCAAATACAGTTTACATAACATGATATCAGACTCACGTCATTCACCAAATATAAGTGTTGGAGGCAGCAGCGTCTGTGACGCATCTATTTTGTCTTATCTCTTAACCGTATTATAAGGTAGGATAAATATAGTGTAATATGGCGGGCGGTCGACGCCTAACAGGTGTTGTCTAGTTGATAACTTAAGCATTCATTGAGCAAAGTTTGTGAAACTTTTATATGACATGTTTTGAATTTAGATGGCAGTAATGCATTATATCGGACAATTTAACACATGTAACACACTAATGTAATTTTAAAGGGAGCCTACTCTTTCTCGCTTAATAAATATTAAATTGTTAGCAATCCGAAGCTTGTAGTGCGATATCAGTCTTTAGGCATAAAACACATTAGTAAAAAAAATTTATAACCTGGAGAGTTTCATTAGTGATTCAACTATTGAAACCGTCATCATTTTAAGCAAAGGGGAAATCCCAAGGCGTAAAGTATAAAGACGTTTAAATATTTTCTTGATCTTTATGCATTTGATGTTTCGGCTTTAAGCTTAATTAAATATAATTGAATAAACTATGCAGTTTTTCAACTTGTTATATTAAGTAATACAGGTTTTCACACATATTGCCCCTTTGCAAGTAAAGATACCTACATAAACATTTACTTGAGGCATCAAACTCGGTTGTGTTTATTTCTAACGACAAGAGTTGCCAATAACTACAGTTGTCGGTATTGTGCGCACAAGAACGCATATTTGAAGTGAGTCATTTTAACCTACAAAATGTCACAGTATGTGTATTCAGATGTTTGGTTTCATATATGCAATCTTTCCCAAGCTACGATGTCCAATTCAAAACAATTTTTTACCGGCATGAATGCATGGTTCAATAAATACGAACTTTGTAAATGTGCAATATTGTGCAATTTTTTTACCGTGAGATGTTGCACAATAAATTTTGTTCACGATCTAACTATTTTGCAAATATTTAAGGTTCAAGCTTATTTCATTATGTGGCTAATCACGAACGCATAACAATTCATTCAAAACACACATATTTTTTGTTATAAAAAAAAACAATAAAATTAAGAAAACCAGATAAACCAGATAAACAAATTAATGTCCTGCTTATCGTTCTTTTTTCGGTACATTTGATAATAAATATACGAAACTACAAATAATGTTCACGTAATGAACTTCTTCCGAATTCCAAATTAATAGCACGTGGTTTTGCAAACTATCAAAACTTTCGATCGAAAAGTTAAAGGTTGAACATAACAACAGGTAAGGTTAAATGTTGAGCATAGCGACAGGTAAGGTAAAATGTTGAACATGGCGACAGGTAAGGTTAAATGTTGAAAATGGCGACAGGTAAGGTTAAATGTTGAACATAACGACAGGAAAGGTTAAATGTTGAACATGGTGACAGGTAAGGTAAGATGATGAACAAGACGACAGGTAACGTTATTCATCAGAACGGAGCTTATACATTAAAAAACCATCGCTGTTTGAAGATATTTACGAATGCATTGAATCATGCCAATCAGTGGCGAAGCCCCAGGCCATTTAAGCCGAGGCGGTGAAGGGAGTTTCGCGGCATACCCCTTGGAAAATTTTGTGTTTGCCAATCCTTTGCGTTTTTACACCATATTTTTACCCGAAAGAATCCCCGAATCAGTTACAAGGACCAACACATCATTTTTCTCTTTTTCATATGTGACGGTGATATGAGGGCCTCTGCAATTGCAGATCATGAAAACAAATGACGATGTCGAAGACACGTAATAAAAACACTCATGACACTATAAAAGGATTATATGCGCTGATGTTTTAGACGAAGAAACGACTGGCCATGACAAATTTGAAGACGGACCGACTGGCGATGAAGAATTGAACGAGGTACAAATAGTGGTGACGTGTCTGATCACCAACATTTAGCGTTTACGTTTTTTTGACAAACGAACGACTGGCGCTGATTTTTGTAACCAAGGACCAAATTATGCTGACGAATTTTGACTGAACGACTTGATCAGAAGTGTTGACTGGTTTGATTATTTGACGACAAAACCACTGGCGCTGACGCATATTACGAACCGAAAGAACAGCTGAAAAAAGCCTACACAATAATTATTTCCGGAGGTTGTGGCTTTTACAATTCCAATTTCCGTCGTTTTACAGCAATTCCAGTGTGTTTTTTCCACCCTTTTGGGATTGGGGCCGGGCTCTTTGGTTTGGGAAAATTCGCGGCGATTTGACTAAATTTTGGAAATTATTGTTGGTGTTGTTTTGCTTAAAAGTTTCAAAATTGATGATACAAGTGTGTCCAGTATTATATTCAGTAAGGTTGAACTTATAGAGATGGGAGATGAACAAAATATTGAGTCTGAAAAAAATTCTTTGAAACCTTCCTTTGGAAATTTTAAGCTCCCATTTGAGCAAAATATATACTTTTGTCAATTGGGAATGGGTCCGATTACCGGACCCGATTGTGAATTTAAAAAAAAACACACACTACATTTTATTTGAGACATGTTCAAGAAACTTTCGTGTGGTCACGTTATTCCCGGTCCTTCAAAAAAGGAAAGAGCACAAATGTATTACCAATACGTATTTTTTACTAATTTGTTTCAGGCATCTGGTAGCATTGGTCCCTTCCGAAACTTCCAACTCTACCAGAACAATTTTTCGACGTTTTATTCGCCGTCGCAGTGCGATCTGTTGTGCTGGTTCTGGTGTAATTCTAGAGCGGATTCAATATCTTTATAACAGCGACAAATGTATTGTGTCACAATATCTTTCTTCGTCTTATGCCCAAGCAATGAAAAACTTTTCCTGATTGGACTTTCTGTCCGATCCTAACATTACAGTGAACACGTCATAAAAACAATCACGACACGATCAAAGGATTACCTGCGCTTATGTTATAGACGAAGAAACGACTGGTCATGACATATTTGACGACGGACCGAATGGCGATGTATGTTATGCGATTGAATTTCAGGAAACTAATCTGCCAAGTTAAGATTTATGAAATCATGAGCGAATTATTCTCGACCAACATTATCCAAGGAGGTAGCAGAAACCATTGATACGGATAGTTTGGGGAACACCATAGTTGAATGGACTGAAGCATTAAGGGGTGAGAACAGCAAGGTTGCTTAACAGGGTGAAGATTATGATAATGGTTTTGCTTTTATCATATTTGCAGTTAAAGTTCCAAAAGATTAAACTTGAAATAACACAGTATTTTGGTGCGCATTGTTCTTATTAAGTTATTAAGACCCTTAGTCATACTGTCATGTAAATATTAACCTATTTTTGGAAAATGAAGATAACAAAACATCTTATTTAATACTGTGTAAAGAAAGTTCAAGATACCAAATCATACATCAGCACTTTGAGAGAACTGTGAGCGATTCGCTCAAAATGGATAGTGATATTCTGATATATAATCGCGTGATAACCCGATGATCCATTTTATTTAACTTGTCGAGTTGTTAGAGCCAGCCGTTCTTCTGCACACCGATTTAAAAGCCAGATTTAACAATCATAGCACACTATTTCTAACAATTTTCCGAAACAAAATAAATATTTAGTTTTTACCGAATTTGAATTGTTCAATTCATTGCACTTCAGTCGAAAACGGTTTAAACGTTCCGAGAAATACTCTTTTTCGCCTTCCGTTACCATAGAGGATGATTAATCATCGATAATTTGTCAGTTTATTCATACATGGAGTACAATTGTTGGCCGACGTTTATATGTTTAAACCCGATTGCTAAAAAGCTTTGTTTTCGAACCGAAAGCAGGGGCTTTTTGCTATAAATGGTTTTATTTTCAGTAAAATAACGCGCATAATTATCGGGTTTTGCAATTTCCTAACTCCTCCTCTAAAAATTCTGAATATTTAAACGCGGACTTTCTTTAAACATGTTTATTTATTTTGGTATACAGTGTACATCAATCATGTGCAAAACAACAATTATAAGAAAATAATTGGAAAATAATTGGAACTAAAGAAATGATTCTCTGCTTACAGGAGTATTTACGCAATAAATGGTTTAGCTTTAAGATGAAGTGTAGAAAGATAACATTGATGAGGACGGATGATTGTTCATGCAATGACTCGAACATTAGGCAGCAGCAAGTCGTGATTATTTAATACTATTTTGGACATATATAGATATTTAGAAATTTTCATTATCGTCGAGATACCTATTTCCTTAAAGAAGCGATCGAGCTCTAAATCACTAGTTATACTAGACATGTTGTGAATTAATTCAGAGCTAATTTTATTATAATACGAACATATGAAAAATAATTGGTTGTTAGATCCAATGGCACCGCACGAACAAAGAGGCGACAAAATTATATTTTTCGCATGCAGGTGTTCATTGAGCGCACTTAATTTGGTTCTAAGCCGCGCGAGAGACAATTGAAGAAAACGGTTATCTACATAATAATATGATGGAGTTTTAGCTACGTTTCTGTTTAGTTTAGATTTAAATATGCTCAGCGATTCACTATTTTTAACATTATCTGATCCATTTTCGGATAAGTGCGGGAATGAAGGAATTATAAGCTTAATCTGCAATCAGTTGCGCATTTGGAAGATTATACCTTCGATCCTACATGTTGGGGTACCAGATTGGACAAGTTGTGAGTTTTTAATTTTGTCAACTTCGTTTTTTTTCTGAGTATTTGAAATTGTTCTAGAGATTTTCCGTCAAACTAAAATTCAATTTTTAGGTATTTGTGTGTACAGTTATATTGATTTGCTTGTTGCTTTCTGGAATAGGTAGTGTTTCAGATTTAGATTTAGAATTGAATAAGACATGCCATCCCATGGCCGAATTAAAAATTTTGAAGATATCGTTTCGTTATATTGAATTTGAACGGTAGGGCTTGTCTTTAAAAATGTAAAGGCATGTGTCGTCAGCAAATAGACAATTATTACTTTGAATGTTATTAATAGTATCATTTAT
Organism: Dreissena polymorpha; assembly: GCF_020536995.1. NCBI lineage: Eukaryota > Metazoa > Mollusca > Bivalvia > Myida > Dreissenidae > Dreissena > Dreissena polymorpha. The sequence continues at coordinate 37,206,524 of NC_068368.1, read as the reverse complement.
AAAGATTTAAATAATAGTGGCACTAGTATAGAGCCCTTGGGAACCTCGAACTCTAGTAACATTGTTAGAAGCGGCCCCTGGTAATACTACTCGTTACGTCTATAAACAATATAATTTAAAACCAAGAAAACAACTTCCCGCGGAGACCATTATCATGGTGTTTAAATACGAGTCCCTGACGCTAGTCTTTATCAAAGGTTTTACTAATGTAAAAAATACAGCTTTTTCCTCTGATCCATAGTCTTGAGCTTTCCATCCAGCAACAATACATATTATAACGGGATACCAAAATACATCATATTAATGTGCTTTCAGTGAAGTTAGAATACATGTCGTTTTAAAGCGTGTATTTATCTGAATTATGCATTTTTATCAAATCAGCAACGATTGAAATACCTAATGGACTAATTGAATTTAAACAATTTGAAAGAGAAAATACCGAAAATTATACTTGCAAAACAAGTACAAAACGTGACATTCGCAAGAACTTTTTCTCCAGCCGCATTGTAAACATATGGAATAATCTACCAAGTGCTGTCGTCACAGCCTAGAACACGGATACATTTAAAAGACGCCTGGATAAACATTGGATCAACCACCCGATGATGTATGATTATAAATGGGACTATGATGTAACAACCGGAAGCAAAACATTGAGACTATTAAATAGTGAGGACGAAGAAGAGGCCACTACAGAGGTTCAAAAGACCTGCGGTGGTAAACTACCTAAGGTAACCTAAGGTAAATATAATAATATACTTTGACGTACTTAAATTAAGTTTGGCGATGCTATATTTCTGCTCACTCGTTAGTTATCAGACATTGTTGACGATCTGTGATATACATTGTCAGTTACGACAATTGCAATATAGTACAAAACGCACAATTCGTGCTAGTTTACATATTCATATTTAAATTTAAAGAAACAAAAACATTATGACTATCATACGATAGTATAAAGCCTACAATCTGTGTTACTTATATATGTAGATTCTGTTTCGAAATGTGCTTTTTTTAAAGAATATGAAATGATAAAAGAAAGAAATATTTAAAAACAATCATTCTTACAAGATAAAGTGTACTTGTTACTGCTACGTCTGAAATGTTAATTTTCATCAAATCAAACAGTGTCCGGATCAAGGTATTTTGAGTCTTGTATTATATGTTTTGCTTATAATTTCACCCATATAACATTGTTTCTAGATAAATATCTACCTGAAAAGAGAAATATCCATTGTTTAAATACTTGTCTATATTTCGGGGGAAATCGAATGTCAATTAAAAAGACGGAATGTGTTAGATTCAGAAGAACCTTATTTTTATAACAATACATGCGGCTTAAGGGAAATATAGTTTTCATTGATATTTAAAAATTATAACGCAGTAAAGGTTGTAGAGTAAAATAAAGAACTTCATTTACAAATGCAAGCGCTAAAACACCTGTAGGCTTTAATAAACTCATTATTTCCGGAACTTAATTTTTAACCATCTAACAGTGTTGTGGAATTGATGGGTTGAGTAGTATTAAAATTGCCGTAAGATACAATATTACTTTTTCAAACAAATAATTATACAAGACAATTACCAATAAGAAATACAATATATAGAAGTATCAATTTGTTGAATGCGATTCATTAATAAGAAGTATTTCAATTAATCAATCATAATCAGGCATGTGGGTAGAATGCTATATATAGGCATGTGGGTAGAATGCTATATATAGGCATTTGGGTAAAATGCTATATATAGGCAAGTGAGTAGAATGGTTTATATAGGCATGTGGGTAGAATGCTATATATAGGCATGTTGGTGGAATGTAAAATATAGGCATGTTGGTAGAATGCTATATATAGGCATTTGGGTATAATACTATATATAGGCAAGTGAGTAGAGTGGTTTATATAGGCATGTGGGTAGAATGCTATATATAGGCATGTTGGTGGAATGTAAAATAGAGGCATGTTGGTAGAATATTATAATTTTATAAGCATGTTGGTAGAATGCTATATATATGCATGTTGGTAGAATGCTATATATATGCATGTGGGTAGAATGCTATATATATGCATGTGGGTAGAATGCTATATATAGGCATGTTGGTAGAATGCTATATATATGCATGTGGGTAGAATGCTATATGTAGGCATGTGGGTAGAATGCTATATATAGGCATGTTGGTAGAATGCTTTATATAGACATATGGGTAGAATGCTGTATATAGGCATGTTGGTAGAATGCTTTATATAGACATATGGGTAGAATGCTATGTATAGGCATGTTGGTAGAATGCTTTATATAGACATATGGGTAGAATGCTATGTATAGGCATGTTGGTAGAATGCTATGTATAGGCATGTTGGTAGAATGCTATATATAGGCATGTTCGTAGAATGCTTTATATATACATATGGGTAGAATGCTATGTATGGGCATGTTGGTAGAATGCTCTGTATAGGCATGTGGGCAGAATGCTATATATAGGCACGTGGGTAGAATGCTATATATAGACATGTTGGAAGAATGCTTTATATAGAAATGTTGGTAGAATGCTATATATAAGCATGTTGATAGAATGCTATATATAGGCATGAAGGAAAAAGGCTACTCTAATTATTTTTAAACTAGGAAGATGAAAATTAGGATGTGGATAGATGACCATATCACGTGTTTCAGCTTACTTTTTTCAATATTCTTGGTTTCTATGCATATGTATATATAAGTGAATACTTGCGTATAAGGAATATTCATATAATTTCAGTTTTCGCCCGGCTGTCCGTCTTATAAATATGGATCCTTTGATAATCGGCTTACAGCGTCAATGCTCGGATTGGTCGTATCAAGGCGGCGATTCAAGTATTTATCATTTTAAATTTTTTGTAAGTGTTCTTTTGTACGAGTCGCGGATAAGATTACACATTTCTCTGCTGATATAGTGTCTGGAGTTTCATTGATTGCTTTATATGGTTGAACGTCTCAAAAACATATATGCTACGTGTGTACTTTTATGTTAAAATAACTAAAAATGATAAAGCTTGGTTGTAGAAACTCAGTATATGGAAAGAAGGCTATATCGGGAATGTGTACGCTGTTTCAGTATTTTTAGCAGACTCAGATTGTTGTGGCATATTACAGCCGTTTCTATGGCTTCTATAATTGTTACTATTAATTTCTCAGATTTGACCTGGTGACCTCCCTTTTGGCGCTCATGATGTCGATTTTCACTCGTCCTCCATATTGTAGATATAAAATTCGGACCAAGTTTCATCAAAATTAAATTTAAAATGTGGCCTCTAGTGTGTTAACGAGCAAAACGTTGACACCGCATACCACTTGACGCAAGACACACTTTGCACGACGACGGATGCCAAACAGACTGAAACCAAAAAATCAGTTTAGACAACATTTCTTGAAAATGGATGCATAATGTAAGCGATAATTCAAGAAGTTGGAATTATATAATAAAAAAGACACATATAATTATAATAACATTTTTATTTTTTGCCATATATATTTATTTTTATATTTTTTTTATTCAATATCATACATTCAATGTAAACATGTATATGAACATACAACATAGTGATTGTACAAAGCAATAAAGTTCAGAAATGTTACACAAGATATGCTAATATAATATATATTTTTTTAGAGAGAAAAGAAAAGAACAACAGAGGAATAGTTATGAAATATGATGAGTTGTGTAAAGGCGGAAGAAAGCATACTGGGCTTGTGTGTTTTGTTGTATATTCACAATGGTCTTGTCAGATTGAAAAAAAAATAATAATTAAAAAAAATAAACAAAACTATTTTAGAGAGATAAACTAGCATTAGAGTGAAATGTATATAAGTGGACAAAAAAATATGAGAATTTAATCCGATTCCATTTTTGTTCAAAGATTTGTAATGTGTCATTTCTGAGGGCTATTTCTTTCTCAATCTGGATTTTTAGTTTAAGACTATGGACAAAACAATTAAAATTTGGTACTTGTTTTTTGTACTTCATGTGTAAGATAAAATATTTCATCAATATAACCATAAAATTCACAATATTATTACAGTCTATTGATTTCAATGAGTTAATTCCGAAACTTACATTTAAGAAAGATAGTTTAACGTTTAGTTGATGTTGTTCAAGAAAAGATATTTATTGATTCCAAATAGGCTGGATGTGTTTGCACTCCCAGAAAAGATGTTCTATAGTTTCAATGTTTTCACTGCAGAAGTCACACAGATTTGAGTTAGATAATTTGCATTTAAAGAGATATTTATTTGTAGCTATAATTCTATGGATGTATTTATATTGAAAATTTCTCAGTGTGCTTTCAATAGTTGCTTTATATGGCATGGAAAATATGTGTTTCCAATTAAGTTCATTTTCTCCAAAAAGGACTTGCCATTTATTTTGGATTTTGGAGTTTTCTGTAGGGTTTTTAATTTGTAGTGTGTAAAATATTTTATTTGTTTTGTTTTTTCTTCCAAGTATGTTTTCTACAAATGTTGTTTGAGTACATGGTGTATTATTTGTATTGATTTCAGATTTAATATGTATGGGTATGCTTTTGATTAGTGTGTAGTATTTCAGAAAATTATTTAAAGGTATTCAGGATATGTAGCATATACAGTCGAAACTGACCTAACGGCCACCTGAATTTACCGGTCACCTGCAGACAACGGTCAGTCTGGAATCCCCCCGACGAAAAACACTCTAAATTACACTTGAATTCAACGGCCACCTGTCCATAACGGCCAACGGCCACTACATTCCACTCCGAAATTCATGTTTGACCTGAAATCAACGGTCACGCGTCAGTCGTCTCGAGTCGTCTCGAGTAGCGAAAATTAAAAACACAGCACATCATGTGTCCGTCTATTTTGCGGTAAAAGCGTCTGATAGCGGTAATTGTCTTTGATACTATAAAAGCGGCCCGCTGCGAGTAAACAAACAATTTGTGCATCCATGTCCGGTATGTAAAATTGTTTCACCATTATAATTGAATTTTCATTTTAATTGCATTAAAAGACCAATTGTCTGCAACTCATTTTGCTACCAGTTGTTTATTAAAAATATATTTTATATTCGTTATTTTACATGACTAACCCACTCCTCTAAGCCGAAATGATCCGTAAAACAAAATTGTGTCTTTGTGTCGTATGAACGAAATCTGCACTTAAACTAAATTTAGGTTCACATCGTACATGCATGATCAGTTGTTTAACGAAAAGACGGTTGATATTCAAATGCATTTTTTTCTCTCTCCGGGATATTGTTTTAGTATGTTGATGCTGAATTAACAAATATAAGTGTACATTGTATATGAAGTGAAAATACCAAAAATAAACAACGGTTGCAATAGCCAGCTATAAACTGTTAGATGCCCATAATATCACTTTAAACAGGTGACATTAACAATAACAATGTTTATTAATAGCAATTATCGTCTGCATGCATAACGCATTAGCGCGTGACAAAGTCAATTGGTCTGTATCGCTGATTAAGTGTTAAAACAACATTAAGCTGGCGAGTGTTTTGATAAGAAGGCGATAAGAGGATTAGTGATTAGCTTTAATGGCAAAACATGGACTGATTTGCAACATTTAAAGCGTCTGAAAGCGGTAATTGTCTATGATATTATAAAAGCGGCCCGCTGCGAGTAAACAAATTATAAGGTGTTGAGAAGGTTTCTTTTCCGGGGATAATTGTGGGTGTATCTTCTAAAGAAAATTTATCAGAGTTTATGACTTGTTGAAAGTAATTATCGCGAAATTAAATGACCGCTATTTCTTTGAATTAGAACGGTACAATTACACCGTACTATCGGTTTATGACACCGAATCCGCTTTTTAGACTTTTACGGACGTTATTTACTAAATGAATGAGATGCATGAGAAAAAAATTATACCAGCGTTGATAAAGTCATTGTTTAATTTAACATTATGAAATAAAATCAATCTAAAAGATATTATTCTCTATTATTCAATATGCACGCGTAAGTTAATGCTGTTATTATGCTTTGTTAATGCAATGAGCATTTGTTTTACACTGTATGCAAACGACTGGGTGGGGTAACGACGTAGTAATACTACCAACTGGCCAACCTTCTTAAAATTGTGATCCGAATTCAACGGTCACCTGTGGACAACGGTCACTTTGATCATTTCCCTTGACTGACCGCTGAATTCAGGTTTGACTGTATTATCAAAAGAGTAGAAATCCTTAATTCTGTAGTCATATAATTGGTCGACATATTTTATGCTTCGTTCAAACCAATCTTTATAGAAAAACGTCTTATTGTTTGAAGTTATGTCTTTATTGTTCCATAGAATAGTTTTACTGCTGTTTTGGGTTTCTAGCTTATGAGTGACATCACTCCATGCTGATAGAACATCAGACAGAAATATGTTTTCGTTTGCAATTTCATGTAGGATAGTATTGTTGATGTTACATTCAAAGAGTAAAGAGTCACCATATTTTTTTAGGATTTTCTGGTAGAATAGTTTCCATGTACTCGTATTGGTATTATCTAGGTATCTTTTAACCCAGCTGCATTTGATTGCATTCAAGAATGAGTCAATGTTCGTTAATTGGATACCTCCATTTTCTACAGATTGAATTAACTGAGTTCGTTTTATTTTGTCAGGCTTACCGTCCCATATGAAATTAAATATTGCTGATTTTATATCGTTAATAACATCATTTGGTGGATTTGGGAGGACTGTTAATACATAAATTAGTTTAGGAAGTGCAAACGTTTTCAATACTGTGTTTTTTCCGATTAGTGTAAGTTTACGGTGATGCCATGATTTTAAGCAGTTTTTAAAATTCTGTAATTTAGGTAGCATGTTTTTAAGAACTGTATCCTTTTCATTATTTGTGAAAGTAATTCCTAACGTTGTGGCTTCATCGGATGTCCAATGAAATTTCATTTCTTTTTTATATTGAACATTACTTTGTTTTAATTTACCAACTCGTATCACAGTACATTTACTTTTGTTTAGTTTAAGACCCGATGTCATTTCGTAAAGGGTTAGCGATTCTATTAGGTTATGGAAAGAATCGTAATTGTCGTTTGAAAAATAAGTTGCATCGTCAGCAAATAGGGACTGTTTGATTTCTTCGTCAGGTTCTAGTGATATGCCTTTTATGTGTTTATTTCATTGGATGTGATGTGATAGATACTCGATGCAAATAATAAATAGCGATGATGAGAGTGGACATCCTTGTCGAACCCCTCGTTCGATGTTGAAACTGTTTGAAAAGAAGCCATTGTTTATGATTAAACTGTTAATATCAGTATAGAATAGTTTGACCCATTGAATGAGACTTTCACCAAAGTTCATATTTTCTAAGCAAGAGAACATAAATGAATGATCAAGCGAATCGAATGCCTTTTCGAAGTCTGCAAAGAATATTAGACCAGGATCATTTGAATTGTTGAAATAGTTGATGCATTCTTGGATAAGACGAACGTTTACACCAATGTAACGTCCTTTTATAAAACCAGATTGAGATTTTGAAATGATTGATGGTAATATTTTTTTATTCTGTTTGCTATACTTTTAGTTGCAATTTTATAATCATTGTTTAGTAAACTAATTGGGCGCCAGTTCGATAAGGATTCTAAGTTTTTTCCAGGTTTTGGAATGAGTGTTATTATACCTTGTTTTTGAAGCGTAGTTAGGTTTTCATTATTATATGAATAGTTTAGTGATTTAATCAATGTGTTTTGATATCATTCCAAAATATTTTATAAAACTCAATGGTGATGCCATCAGATCCTGGACTTTTGTTATTTTGCATTTCTTTTAGTGCTAATCCACATTCATATTCATTTAGTAATCCGTCACACAATAGTTTTTCTTCTTGATTTAAAGCGTGATGTGTATTTTTAAAAAGGGTGTTATTTTCAAATTTTTTCGTTTATAGAGGTTTCGAAAAATAAACGTTGTTCTTCTAGTATTTGAGCTCTGTTTGTTATATCTTTGCCATTGACTACTAATTTGTGTACAGTTTTTTGTTCACTTCTACGTTTTTTAATGTTTGCGAAGTACTTTGTATTTTTTTCATTGTGTTCAACATGCTGTGCACGCGCTCTTAGTATTATTCCATTGAGATGTGTATGATAAATTTCATCTAATATTTGTTTTTTAACGTTATTTCATTTTCAATGTCGGTGGTATCATTTGTGTTCGTTTGATGCAATTGTTTTTCAAGGGTTTCAATGGTTTTGATGGTTTCAGTTTCAAGTTTGTGTGTTTCTTTTTGTTTAAATGATGTGTATCTAATTGTTGTGTTGCGTATATTTCCTTTAATTACTTCCCATAAGGTATTTGGGTTTGCATCTTTATTATTTTGAACTGTATTTAATATTTCCTGTTTTATTTGTGTTTGATATTGTGTATCTAATAAGATGCTGTTGTTAATTTTAAAGTATCCTGGGCCTCTTTCAGGTTGTATATTGTGCAGTTTAAGTTCAACTAGAGAGTGGTCAATCCTGGTTGTTTTATGTTACATGTGTCAATAATGTTGCAAAGAGACTCAGATATTAAAAAATAGTCTAAACTACAAAATATTGTTGGTTTTGTGTTTGAGTGCCAGGTGAATTTTCTTTCGTTTGGATATATTGTACGCCAGATGTCTATCATATTGTAATTTTCAATTATGTTATTTAAAATGTTTCTATTTTTAGGATGAGTATAAAGGTTGCCCTTCTTTTTATCTAATAATGGGTTAAGAACAGTATTGAAATCACCACCGACTATGATGTTTTTATCTTGATTATTGTTTATAAAGGATTATAGTTTTTCGTAAAAAGTGGAATCATCTATGTTAGGGCCGTAAACGTTGAATAATGTTAATTGTGTTCCGTGTATGTTGATATCTATACTCGCTTGTCTGCCAATTATTATTTCGTTAAAATTATCGACTGTGATCCCAATATTATTTTTTATCAGAAAGGCCACGCCTTGTTTATTAGAATGTTGACCACTAAGATAGATGTCTCCGTCTCATTCATCTTTTAAGGTTTGTCTTAAAGTATGTGTCAAGTGACTTTCTTGTAATAGGATTATACTATATTTGTTTTCGTCTAACCATTTGAAGATTTTTATGCGTTTGTCTTTATTATTTAGCCCTTTTACATTTAAAGTACATATCTTAATCATTTAAAGAAGGCCATATATATGGCATGCGATGATTATCTGAGATATTAACTCTATGATTCTACATTCTCAAATCGTTTCTATAAAGAAGGAATGTAGTTGACAATTGTTAATAGTTTTATTTGATCGTTCGTCAAAAAGTTGTAATTCTGTTACTCTTGTATCTTCAATGCAATTGAGTAATTAAATAGTAATGAAATTGAATGCGATGATTATCTGAGATATTAACTCTATGATTCTACATTCTCAAATCTTTTCTATAAAGAAGGAATGTAGTTGACAATTGTTAATAGTTTTATTTGATCGTTCGTCAAAAAGTTGTAATTCTGTTACTCTTGTATCTTCAATGCAATTGAGTAATTAAATAGTAATTAAATTGAATGCGTTTTAATTCCCTTTTATTATTGTTTAATTTGAGTTACAATGCTATGACGTTAAATTTTATTTACACTTAAATGTATTATGAATATTGCTGGGCCAAGTGTGAGGTTGAGCGCTCTATAACCAGGTTTAAACCCCCAATGCTTTGCATTGACCGTTCCAAGGCGGTGACCCCAGCTTTATTCATATTTTGTGTTTATGTTGGTTTGTATTGTGCTGTTTTGTACTGTTTGGGCAATCGGTCACTTGCCTTAAATAAAGGACCAACTAATTGTTTTTAATGAAAATTCAATACTGCTCCAGCAGCTGGAGTTTCACTTCTTTATAATGAATGTTTTTCCATTATATTTTTGATCTTGGGACATTTTATACCACGGAAGATCGACAGGAAATCGCCGATAGGATAAAAACCGAAAGAGATTGGCGAATCCAATTAGTACATAACAAAGATACGAGATAAATACCACAAAGCAATAGATCGTCAAATACATATGATATCACACAATTCAGATTACGTATTTAAAAAGTAGGCATACATTTAGTCTGAGATTAATATTTTGATTCTAGGTACTACTTAAACACATCTTAATTTCAAATATAAATGATACTAGAAATAAACATGTACACATTTTCATAACAAATACAAAAATAAGTTTACGCAAAATTTGTCTACAATATTAGAGACCTTTACTAATACAAAAAAATATTTTAATTTACTTTCAAAAAAAAATATTTGTGAGTTGACGCTTAAAAACATGAAACAAATACAGTGATAAATATATAATCAGCACAATCGTGTTAAACTGTATACGTATATATTTTTTTTAAATACATATTTTTTATTTCATTAAAATTCACGTATGTATTGTTTTTGCGGCAGTTGCATACACGGGCTTCCTACCTAAATATATAAAGTTGATTTTGCATGGTTTAGTACATATTAGAATAAAAACGATCCGCTTAGAATGAGCAGGTACATTATATATGGGTGAAGGTCATTTTTATGGTGAATTACATGATTTGATACAAATATGTGCTTTGTAACTATACAAAAACTTGATACGATAATATCAGAACTCGCTACCATTTTCGATACTATTTGCATTGCTATACTAAAAGGCTAACATACACAATAATAAGTTCGAATCGCATAAAATACGTATACAAGTATAAGAAAGGTGATAGACATAACCTACAATACATAAGATACAGCAACATGCGCAAACATACACACATAATTACAAGCCATATCTTACAATCCAACAAAACCATTTAATTAAGTATCTACATTAACAACTTAATTAACAGAAAACGTCATAAGAACGTGATAAATTATGTCTATTGTGTTTGTCCGGTAAATTATAAGCTAAATATCTTATCTTTCAAAGCATCTGTGTTGAAAGGTCGCTGTTATATCATTGAATTGGCTTTTGACCCAAGCAATCAATCACTTTTAAATAATCTCAGACAAAACTGATTGTTCCAGACCATATATAATATTTAAATAAATAAGAACATAATTATTTTAAAAGCTTGATTGCATTATCAGATTTATCTTTAATTTATCACGAGATATAACAGAGGGCTGTTTTTGAAGTATCACGTTCTTGTTGTTTGTAAGAGAAATAGTATAGGAAAACAAGAATACGTCGAAAATAATTCATGTTTCGCAAATCTTTCTTGTGTACATTAATCGTTAACTTGTTTTATCTGATACGAACTTCAAATTTCAAAATGGTATAAACTGCAGGACCTTTTGAACTAAATATTTCGGAGGATTACAATTTACAATTTCACTTCATCGTAGTTGTTGTAGGACACACCTCCGTTTTCTTCAAATCTGACCGCGTTCTGGCGTGCAATATTGTCCAATTCATCTGATCATAAACATACATTCGCATATATTACCAGTATTTAGTCTTTGTAAGAATAAGGGCTTTATGCTGATAAACAACACATATCAGAATGTGTGGATATGGATATTACTGACCAGTTTCATTTCTATATATGATCATAGTATCAATAAAGCATGCTTAAATATGTCGCATCAATTATTATAAATTGTCTATGAAGTAACTATATATGGTGCAATATATAATGAATGACATGTATTAATTAAAAGAAAATTAAAGTCCCATGGACATCACAAGAAAGAAGGTCCTCGTTTATTTTTCTGTTGTTTTCAATATTGAGTTAAAAAGTACGTACCGATGTTCAGGCTTTCCCCAGCAGTCGATGTAACTAGCTCCGTGTTAAGTTGTTGGTCAGCAAGAAGTTTTGTGTAGACATCATTGATGATGTGATCTGTGACGATATTATGTTTCACTGAGGACATGTTTTCAAACATATATACATGTATTATCTTGGTAAAAATATAAAAGTATTTTGAATCATTTTGTCTGATTACTTGTATTTAACTGTGTTTTTATAACCGTTGTATGTTAAGTTCATCCAACTATCCTTTTTACGGCATTTTGACTATTCGCTCTAAGTTTATTTATGAAAATCAAACGTCATTTTGAACTGTGCTGGTGAGATGACATCACAAAACGCATGTGGGAATGTTTTTCGCAGATAAAATGACTGATTTAAGTTTAAATTAGATTAAAAATAGCCACCGGTTTTCCGTTCCGATTCGTGTTATACTTATAGCCCATTTTGGGAAATCAAAAAGACAGCAATATCAAACAAAAATATACTTTTTTCGTGGGTTTGGGTTGAAAAAAACTTGGATCAATTTATATGATGCTCTTGACAAGGGAATACAATTTGAAAACAAATCCTCTTCCATTTTTGATTAACATATACAAATAATTATACGCACTATAGCCTATCGCTGTTCAGACCTTCATATGAGATAGTCATAGATTTGAAAATTACTCCATCTCATGAACATACTTTATCCAGCTAACGATGCCCCGCCCCGACACTGTTTCTTTTCTTATCGCAAAGCCTCTACTAATTTTATCTCTTAATTTTATAGAAAGCTTTACAGTCCTAATGTTAAGCATATTTTGTACAAAGTAGCTTGTATGTTTGTATTGTTTTTATCACATGCCATACCCTGTTTCCCACGTAATATAACCATAACGAATATTATTATCTTACACATGTGTAATATACCTTTTAAGCGTTTTCATTGGCTTAGTTTTCGTTCGATTGACCAATCACATTTTGTTATTTTGCTGAAATGACGTTGCAACGTCAAATGACGTCACGAAATGTAAATGTTATTCGGGATTTATCATAATGTTTGCGTAACTATTTTTTTTATTTGCCCATTAAAAACATGTGATAAAAATATCTGACACTCGTTGTCATTTCATACCATTTTTTATTAAACACGTCCAGGAAATTCGTTAGTAAGCGAGCAAAAGGCTCGCTTACTAATAAATTCCTGAACTCGTTTTATAAAATATGGTATGATATGACAACTCGTGTCAGATCCTATATGTATTGCTGCGAATAGCTGCATACATTTTCTTTACACTAAATCAACTGTTTTTGTGCGTGTTTTTTTTCTAGATTTTATAGAAAACCAATAGGCATCACCATGCAAACGTAACTTATGAATAAACATGTCATACAAACAAATCATATTCGATATCATATCCGCTTCATTTCAAGCAAATAATGACACTATTCAATTTAGCTCGAGTTTTTTTCCAAACTAGTTAAAAAGTCTACTTTGTTTATATTGATATAATGTTGACAGCCTTATCTGATTGACCAATTTTGGTTTGGGGTAGTGCAGTTCCCTGACTAATTTAATAGCTTTTTGCTAACAGGCAACTCGAATTAAATATTAAATAACAATAAGTTAATGTTAGAAATATAAATTAACATTTAACATGGCCATTATGTGTCGTGCATTATATTGGGAATGTTTCAAATCTGGTTTGCCGTAATGCTCTTTTGCAAAATAGGTTGCCATTGGATGGTTACACAAATGATTTCGAGTACAAAATTTAAAAACAATAAGGGATTCCTGTCTTCCATAATCTTTCAGCAAAAGGATATAATCCGTTTCAAACCACGTGTATATAAAACTATTGTCAACCTTATCCAACAATCGCAAGGGACCTGGAGATCATAGGATTAAGTCGCTGATGGAGGGGGTACGTTTCAGTACATCATACAATGATACGCGAATAAATTGACATTTATACAAATTGAATACTAGCGTAAAGTGTAAAACACGAATCACATTTAATTCAAATAAATAAATATGTATAGTATTAAAACACTGCTTATTACCCTGCATAACAAACGTATGCACTGGTGCAACAGAGTCGTCGGCAGCTGTAGCTGTTTCTTGCACAACTGAAGTCTTGGGTTTACGATTTCTTTTCAATGGGGTGTTGATGTAAAATGTATAGAATTAAAGCATTGCTTGTTATAATTTGTATTGGTGTAGTTTTAAATAATACACATACGCAAAGAAGAATGAGTACATATTGGATTCATTTTAAGAATCACTATTTTTAAATTTTCAAATACAAGTTAACACGCGGTAGGCAAATCTATTCAAATAAAACATTAGCCTGTAACTAAAAAGTCGCGAATAGTGTACTTACTTTCTACGCATGAAAACAAGTATGATGGCAATCACGGTGGCAACTAAAACAAGAGCTGCAACCCCTCCTCCAATCGCCGCTGCTTGTACACATGCAAGTTTTATATTTAAACATTAAATACGAATGTTAATTATGTCTATTCATAACATCAAAATACAGTAGGAAAACGACATCCGATAACCAAAGAAAATATTTGATAGTATTTTCTTACCTTCCACACAGTTAGCGGAACAAGGTAAACAAGTTCCGTTTGCAATCGGATGGTACCCTTCATTGCAGCGTGTGCACTTGAAATTACGTAACCTATCCCCATTGCATGCTGCACATTTTGTGTCTATTTTGGTACATGGTAACCTACATCCCGTCCCAGTATATCCATCTTCACATCCGTGTGTGCACTCTGAAGCCGACGTACAAACTGAATATTTACAGTGTCCCATACACGGGCAGCATGTGGAACCATTTGAATAATACGAAGAATTATTGCAAGACTGACATTGCTTGGACGCGCAAAACCCGTCCGAACATCGACATTGATGATAGATATTATGAAAACCCGCCTTACACAAAACGCATTGTTCCCACTCGACACAATCGTGGCAAGTGTCAGGACATTGTTTTTCACACATGGATCCGTAGGTACCACTAGGACACGTATTACAGTGTTCCCACGACGAACAAGTAATACATGTGCTCGGAACACGAATGTTCACATCTATCTCCATAAAATCCGTCTTTGCACCAGTTAGTACAAAATCCACTTGATTGTTCACAAATGTAATTACATCCTATGGAGCATTTATCTGAGCCCGGAGTAACCCCTTTTACACGGGGTACATGACGCAGTGCGTTTGCCACACCCTTTATACCCACACCCAGCGCTACAACTTAATTTGCAGTCAGGACCATAATACCCGGGCTTGCATGATGAACACTCAACGGAAGAAATACAGGAATAACACGTACTTGGGCAATCATACTGGCAACTATTCCCATGGTACCCAGGTTTGCAATACATGCAACTGGATTCAGTATCACACCTTTCGAAGTTTTTTCTACAAAGTTGATTGCATTCTGTACCGTACATGCCATTTTCACAGTAATCACATTAATGGCCGGAAAAATATGGCTTACATTTACAATCGCCAGTATACATATTACATGGACCTAAACATCCTCTGGAACAATTTGTGTCACATTGGCTTCCATACTTTCCGCGTTCACAGGTCTCACATGTTTTGCCGGTAAAGTGTGGTTTACATAAACATGTTCTATCAGTTTTGTTACACACATCAATGCAACCTTCTGAACAAAGAACAGAACTGCAATCATCCCCCCAATAACCGCGGTTGCAGCCTTGCCGACAACTATAGGAGCCATCTTCATATTGTGTGCAATAGTTTCTATAACAATTATGTTTGTCCGGACAGCTTGGTGCATGCACTGAAAGAAGTGGTAAGAACATTATCTATAACATTACAGTAAAGTACAGTTTTTAATCAGTGTGTGACTATGCCAATTTCATATAAGATAGCATTTTCAAAAAAAGATGGTACAGTTAAACATGTTAAACATGTTTTACCTTTTGTGCTGATAACTGTGAATAGCAAAACCAGGTACTGTAAGGTCCAAATCATAGTTTGTTCTGAAATATAAATATAAAATAAAATGTTGTATTTTATCTTATCTTCATAATAAAATTTCTTTAATAACGTCGGAATATTTCGTCTGTGCTTAAGATAGATGATAATGTTGTAAATACTTTATTGAACAAAGCGTGTGAATATATACTTGTTCCAGAATAAGAAACAACGAAGATACATTACGATACCCAAAAAGCCCGTACCAACTGTCTGCCAAATTCTTTAAATGCAAACTGTAATGAAGCGACCAATCATAATTTTAAATTCACCGAAAACATTTTAAACTTGTGGATTATGTTTACTGGACTTGGTTTTGAATTATTATATGAAATTAGTGCCTGTGCTGTGATTAATGTTTCTTATATACAGTCGTTGAGCCCGTAGACACAAAATGCGGACGCCGACCACATATTATTTGGAAGAATTGCTTTTTTATTTTTATGCTCCCCATATATATATATATATAGCTATATATATATAGGGAGCATATCACTGCGGGGAATAACGTGATCACAAAAGTACATCGTACGCACAAAATGGCGGAAAAAGCTCTCGCTTTATGACGAAAATCAAGGTATTCTCATATTTTATAATATCAAAATAAATGATAACTATGCGCAGAGTACCCGCTTAGTCGCCTTAAGTACGCTGGTTATTGTCGTTTTTCTTAGATTTCTGTAGTTTTCTCAAACATTTAGGACAATAACAAAATGAAAATTGTACATCGTTTGAACATACTTAATTTTGACGTGTTTGCTATTCACGACGACAAACAACGAAATAAATACAACATTTTTTGCTTGATAACATGCTTAGAATATTTCGTACAAGGTTTTGCACGTTGTTTAAGCTTTTTTGGATCTGTGGCGAGGAATTTGGAAAATAGTACATCGTCTAAACGTTTTTTTGTTGGCTACAACTATATGACTGCATTACACTTCTAGTTTAGCCGTTATTTTTTGTTTCAGTGCGTGTAAAATACCTGGTTATTCAAAGTTCCCCACAAAATAGTAAATAAATGGACGCGGACATTTTGGTTTGGTAAAAACGTATAAAAACAAGAGCACCGCCTTGCGGATGCAGACCGCTCATCTTTTTTTTTAAAGGTGAAGGGAACTATCTCAATACTTCAATCAAAAAAGATGGATGGGTGGGGTGGAGAGGGGTGTATAGTGTGGGGGTGTGGTCATTTATTACATTATCTTCCAAAAATAAGAAATACAAATGCAAAAACAAAATAATAAAAAAATTATTATTATTTTTTTTTTGGGGGGGGGGTTCTTGGGTGGGATAGTTGGACGGTATTTCAAAAATAAAATAATAAAAATAAATATTTTTGTTTTTTAACCATGTTTCCAAAAACAAATTGGGGGTGGGGGTTGGGTGGGGTCGGGGGGGGTATAGTGTGAGGGTGTGGTCATTTATAAGATGATCTTTCAACAAAAGGGGATTCGGGGGGCATGGGGGATGGTTTGGGTGGAGTCTATTGTAGTATGTCATGTTAGAGTTGTTTTGTCAAAGTATCAATCAAATCTGATCATAAATAACGCAGTCATGGCAATGTTTGCAAAATTTAATTATTTGACCTTGAGTGTCAAGGTCATTCAAAGGTCAAGGTAAAATTCAACTTGCCAGGTACAGTATCCTCATGATAGTATAAAAGTATATGAAGTTTGAAAGCAATAGCCTTGATACTTTAGTAGTAAAGTGGATGTAAACACAAAATTGAACCATATATTCAAAGTTACTAAGTCAAAAAAGGGCCATAATGCCGCCAAAAAGACAACCATATTTATGCAACTTGATAGTCCCCTTATGATAGTCTGAAAGCAATAGCTATGATACTTTAGGAGTAAAGCGGCCCAAAACACAAAACTTTACTAAGTTTTCAATTTTCTAAGTATAAAGGAGCCATAATTCTGTCAAAATGCCAGTCAGAGTTACATAACTTTGCCTGCACAGTTCCCTTATGATAGTTAGTAAGTGTCGTAAGTATGAAAGCAATAGCTTTGATACTTTAGGAATAAAGTGAACCTTAACACAAAACTTGACCAAATTTTCAATTTTCTAAGTATAAAAAGGGCACATAAATCTGTCAAAATGCATGCCAGAGTTATCTTACTTTGCCTGCCCAGTCCCCTCATGATAGTTAGTAAGTGTACCAAATTTGAATGCAATAGCTTTCATGCTTTATGAGAAAAGTGGACCTAAACACAAAACTTAACCAAATTTTCAATTTTCTAAGATTAAAAAGGGCACATAATTCTGTCAAAATGCACGCCAGAGTTATCTAACTTTGCCTGCCCAGTCCTCTCATGATAGTAAGTAAGTGTACCAAGTTTAAATGCAAAAGCTTTGATACTTAATGAGAAAATTGGACCTTAACACAAAACTTAACCGGACGCCGACGCTGACGCCAAGGTGATGACGATACATCATAAAAAAAAATTCAAAAAATAGATGAGCTAAAAATATTGCTATTCCTTCAAAACATATATAACCGTTGGTATTTTTCTTAATTTTAAATCGATTTGTGCTGATCACACATAACTGGATATGTAACATTCTTGAGATTTATATCGTGTAAATATTCACCAATTGAGCCGAGCTCTGTGAAAAGGGGGTTATATGAATGTGCAAAAAGTGTCGTCACAGATTAGCCTGTGCAGTCCGCAGAGGCTAATCAGGGACGACACTTTCCGCCTAAACTGGACTTTTGCTAAGAAGAGACTTTTTTAAAACGAAAAAAAATCATAAAAGCGGAAAGTGTCGTCCCTGATTAGCCTGTGCAGACTGCAATCTGGGATGACACTTTACGCACATGCATTAAACCCCTTTTTTACAGAGTACGGCTCAATTCCATTTACACAAAACTGTTAAATAAAGTGCAAACAGCCTCATATAAGCAACACCAGTTTATTATTAAAATAAAGCTTTCAAAACAAGGCAAAGAATGAAAAAGCGGCCAAGCATTTAGGGAATGTATGCAAATGTGTATATTTTAGTAGATAAATACATAGAGGATATTTGTTCATGTCAGAATAAATTGTTTGTTACTTCACGAGTGATCATAGAAAATATATTTTCACGAGTGTTCTGTTTCTTTCACGCCCCTTTTCAAGAAAACAATAACGTCATTATCCCAGCGAAATTCTTCGGTTAAACTCTTTTACAATGTTAATAAACGGTGAAAAAAGCATAAATAAAAAGAAAATTTGTTGGATTCGATGAAATATCGTTTTTAATTCACTCGTGATCATAGAATATATATATATATATATATATATATCTTGAAGTAAATCTTAATATGATAATACAAAAAAAGAAAAAGTAGTTACGAAAATGTGTTATTGTCACCGATGAAAATCACAGGTGGTTAGCGTGTGGCTAAGATATTAATTAGTGAAAATATAATTTTGAATGATAAATAATCAAATTATAACGACAAATCAACTTTTCTGCAAACAAATTCACAATCAAATATATATATAACAAGGTATTCAACTCAAAATCACCATAAAAAACGGGGTGCATCGCTTTGAACGGCCATAACTTCATCTGTTGTGCTGCGATTTTCACGAACTTGGTTTTATTCAACGCAGAAATGAATTTCCTTTCTAAACAATGATGGGTCAAATTTTAAGAAATAACACGATACACAACTCGCGTGACCTACTCGTTAGTGATCGGACCCGATTAATGAAAGAAATCTTCAGGTGTAAATACACACCTTCGCATTAGACCAATAAAATCGCTCGTGTGTTTAAAATGTCTGCCAGTTGATATGTATGTAAACAATGGTTTCAAACGGCGCTGGGCAGTTAGTTTTGATGCATAATGTAACGGCAAAAACGGTAAGATTGTTTTTTCATACGTTTTATTGAATTATGGTACCGAGGTCCATGAACTTTGCAGGGAAATTGCCCTTTACTCCGTGAAGATTTCAGTTTTAGATCGGGTCCGTCTTTTCTTTGTTTGTTGTAAATTGACGGAACAAGAAGCACGTCCCATAGACAGGTCAACGAAGCATTGTTCAATACAAGGGGACATTGTGAATTTACAAAAAATAGGAAAAAGTGCGACAGGCACATAAAGATTCATTAACACACCGAAAACAACCAATAATAAAGGCGATAAAAATTTGTATGACTGCGCTCGACTACAAACGTTAGCGAAAGAACGCCGTGAGTCGGCCGACACCCGCCGACTTCGTACGGAAATAGACGAGCTAAAACATCAGCTAGCATACTTTGATCTGAAGGACTTCGGTTCAAGATATAACGTTTTGCATGGAATGCAGATACGATCTACCAACTAATCGCATCGAGCTAATTAAACCCGCCCGAATCGGGAACAATAAGAAACGCTTTTAGAGGTGTTGCATGTTGTGAACACTTCAAACCAAAACCTCACTGTTAAAGTTTCGTCGATTAAAAAAATGCATTGTTAAGGAAGAGATGGTAACTTGCTAACGACAAGGAAACAGCGTAATCACATTCAAAACACATCTTTAACAATCATAACCTGGAGAGTTTCATGAGTGATTCAACTATTGAAACCATCATCAGTTCAAGCAAGGGGGAAATCCCAATGCGGAAAGTATGGAGACGATAAAATATTTGTTTTGAACTAAATGCATGTGATGTTTCGGTTTAAAGTTCAATTAAATATAATTAATAAACTATGCAGCGTATTAAAGTGTATTTAAGTAATACAGGTTTTCACACATATTGCCTTTTTTCGGGAAAAGATACCTACACAAACTTTTACTTGTGGCATCATAATCGGTTGTGTTTATTGTTAACGACAAGAGTTTCCAATAACTACAGCTGTCGGTATTGTGCGCACAAGAACGCATATTTGAAGTGAGTCACATTAACCTTAATAATGTCGCAGTATGTGTATTAAGACGTTTGGTTTCATATATGCAATCTTTCCAAAGAAGCGATGTCCTTGTCAAAACAATTTTTACCGGCATGAATGCATGGTTCAACAAATACGGACTTTGTAAATGTGCAATATTGTTCAATATTGTTAGATGTTGCACAGCAAAAACTAAATGTTGTTCAAGATCAAACGATTGTGCAAATCTTAAAGGTCCAAACTTATTTCATAACATGACTAATCACGAACGCAAAGCAATTTATTCAAAACACATGTTTGCTTTTATCAAAAATACAATTAATTAAACCAGATAAACACATTCATGCACGTGGAATTGTAAACTATCAAAACTTTCGATCGAAAAGTTAAACGTTGAACAAGGCGAAAGGTAATGTCGGTTATCAGAGCGGAGCTTATACACGACAAATAACGCTCGCAGATTGAAGGTATTTACGTTTGCATTGAATCATGTAAATCAGTGGCGTAGCCGTAGCAAATAAAGCCGAGGCGGTTAAGGGGGTTTCGCGGCACCTCCCCCGAGAAACATTTTGTGGTTACCTATCCTTTGCGATTTGTAACCATATTTTTTACCGAAAGATTCCGAATCATTTACAAGGAACCACATGTCATGTTTCTTTTTCATATGTGACGGTGATATGAGGGTCTCTGCAATTGCAGATCCTGAAAACAAATGACGACGCCGAAGACGTCTGTGAACACGTAATAAAAACACTAATGACACGATAAAAGGATTACATGCGCTGATATTCTAGACAAAGAAACGACTGGCCATGACAGATTTGACGACGGAACGATTGGCGATGACGAATTGAACGAGGTACAACTAGTGGTGACGTATCTGATGACCAACGATTGGCGTTTACGTTTGTTTGACAAACGAGCGACTTGCGCTGATTTTTTTTTACCAAGGACCAAAATACGCTTACGTATTTCGCGATGGACCGACTTGCTCAGAAGTGTTAAATAGTTTGATTAGTTGACGACAATACAACTAACGCTGACGCAGATAACGAAACGAAAGAAGAGCTGTAAAAAAACTCCTCAACACAAATTATTTCCGGATGTTGTGGCTTTTACAATTCCAATTTCCGGCGTTTGTCAGCCATTGATTCTATTTGAGATATGTACAAGAAACGTTCGTGTGGTCACGTTATTCCCGGTCCTTCAAAAAGCAAAGAGCACACATGTAATAACAATACGTATTATTTACTAATTTGTTGCAGCAGTGAAGACGTCTGTGAGCATTCGTCCCTTTCGAAATTTCAAACTATACCAGATACAATTTTTCGACGTTTTATTCGCCGTCGCAGTGCGGTCTGTAAAAGCTTTTCCTGATTGGACTTTCTGTAAGATCCTTACATAACCGTGAACACGTCATAAAAACAATCACAACACGATAAAAGGATTGCCTGCGCTTATGTTTTAGACGAAGAAACGACTGGTCATGACATATTTGACGACGGACCGACTGTCGATGTATGTTATTCGATTGAATTTCAGGAGACTAATCAGCCAAGTTAAGATTTGTGATTTCATGAGCGGATCCATCTCGACCAACATTATCTAAGAAGATGGCAGAAACCAGTGACACGGATAGTTCGCGGAATACCATGATTGAATGGGCTGAAGCATTAAGGGATAAGAACAGCAAGCTTGCTAAACAAGGTGAAGATTATTATAATGGTTTTGCCTTTATCATATTTGCGCTTAAAGTTCTAAAGGTTTAAACTTGAAATAACACATTTTTTGGTGCGCAGCATTCCTATTAAGTTAAAGACCCTTAGTCATACTGTCATGTATTTATTAACCTATATTTGGAAACTGAAGATAACAAAACATCTTGTTAAATAATGTGTACAGAAAGTTCATGATACCAAGTCGAAACTAAGGCTCGAAATGGATTGTTTACGCGCAAAATTATAGATACATTCACAGACCCGCACTAATAGATTTAATTCGGAACTCGCAGGCTGTGGATTTTTCCGATTTCTGAGCGCGCGCAGGAGGTACAAACATTGTCATTAATACAGAATGACCAATAACTTCGATATCCGATCTGCTTTCCATTCAGTAGTGGATATTAAGTATTTAAACGACAGTAGTGTTTCTTTTAGGAAATGTCAAAATGCAAGTATTTTGTTGTTATTACTATTATTATTAATAGTTACCCATAACAAATATAACACTGATATATATGTATGCCAGACGTTTAATACAGGATTAATGTCTAAATTCATTGTTCAGATGTACATCCGCCTATACCAATGGGTCCAGTAGCTAATATCCTTAAAAGACATGAAAAACAGACTTTGTCAGCTGTATGAGCATATACAACGGCTTGACATATGCAATATTTCTTCTTAAAACATTATTCATGTTCTTGTTTTTCGGCATGCTTTATAGATATAGCAAATAAACGTATTGTATGGTAAAGCTCGTTAGTGATGTGCCTTCTAATCTTAAAGGGACTGTCAACCACGACGACGAAGAAAAGAAAAGTTGTAAAATACAGTATTCTTTACAATTATTAGTTTATATTGATTTAAATATCACGACTTGTATATTACATGACTAGAACAAAGTTGTTAAGTTTTCATATTTTGGGTATGTCTACCAGATAACTCCCAGTTAACTATAAATAACGCCAGTAAATTGATCATCATCGACACGTGGTAAACCAAGAAATGCAAATTGTGCATGCGTAGTGAATTGTATATATTTTATATATATAATGACCAATCTACTTGCGTTATTTATAGTTTGTAAATCGTTATGCCACCTATTTTTGCGACGTACTTTCGATTTCACATCGCGAAATTTTATTACCGAATATACTGCAAATATGAACTTTTTTCAAGAAATGTAATATACCAGTCGTGATATTTTAATCAATATAAACTGAAAATTGTAAAAAAAATACGGTATTTTAGAACTTTTTTTTTTCGTCATTCGTGGTTGACAGTCCCTTTAAGGTCTTAGTCTTTAGCGAATAAATTTCTTTACTTTTCAGATTAGATTAAAGAAAAGCATCATAATAGAGCTATATCAATAGATATATTAATATTTAACTGATATGGAATGATATATTAGTTCTAGTACTACGAATGGACTGAGGATAGTAAGGTTTAGGTTGTCTGGTATTTGTCTATATGATTTTACGTATATTTGAATAGTATAATATATGCACAGTATATGCAATGACATAGTTACGTGACCGAAGCTGTTTACATGTACATGCAGCATTATATCGTGTATTCTTACCAATTAAACACGATCGAGATTAGATCATCAAAAGAAAATTATTAAATCACGGTATTTTTATCAACTTTAACAAACGTTTGAGCAGAAAAAAGTGGTATTTACTTTTCAGCGATAAGAGAAATTATTAATTCACTCTTTTTAAAATATGCTAGTCAGCTTTTGTTTGTACCTACCGCGCGTGCTCAGATATCGGGAAAAAAACAGACTGGAGAGTTCCGAAAACAACTACCAACCTTCGACATAGCATCAAAACAAACAAATATGCATACCTGAATTTTAAGGCGCTCTCTATTTCGGCATGTAGATCAGGTTAACTAGGTAAACCGACCGGCCTAAAAATAGCATCGTTAAGGCTGCATACTACTGAATCCTTATCCAAACAATTAAACTCAAGAGAAGACTAACTCTCCGGTTATTTGTTTGCTCTTAACTTATCCAACAAACTTACTTCTTATACTCCTATTAGATAGTACACTGTTTGTATATTTTTATACGATTTAATAACAAATTTAATATATATTATTTCACTTTTGTCATATGATTAAATTATAAATTTACTATACATAAAACAAGCTACATTGTTGTATGTGTTTTAAAAACCATCTATGTTGATCGCACTATATTTTGCAATTTCGATTATATGCTCTTCATGATTTTCATAGATTTTGAATTGTATAAAAGTAGATATACATACATAAATTGTCTATGAACTGTGGCTAAATAATTTTACAATTTTAGATAAATTCCTTAAAAACATGTATTGTTTGCCAAACTACTAGAAGATGAAACAAAAAATTGTACTATGCACTGTATCTATAGGTATATTGTTTACATAACCAGCATTTTCACATCTCTGACATTTAAACTATAATAATTTCTTTAAATATACCTTTATAACTTTTTTTGTTTTTACTCTTACTGTCATCCCAATTGATACGCATATTTTTCGTGATGTCATGCGGTCTCTATTTACACACAATCCTATCATGAGCCAGAGACGTACATTCAAACCCTTCATTGGCAGAAACACGCAATACTTCATACTCAAGTCCGAGCTCTTCGTAGAGTAGTCTTGTTAATTCCGCGCGAAACATGTTTCCATTTGTCCACTATAACGTACAACGTAGTGCAAACTGATCTTCTTTACTCAAGTTTAAATTCATTTGATGTAATAAAGTTTTTGAAACATGGCTAAGTAGTGCAACGCCTTCGAATGATATCTGTTTCCGTGGTTATCACTCACCGATCCGAAAGGATAGACCGCTTGATCCGCACGGTGGGGTGGCAATATGTTTACATGAAAAACTAACATACACACGTAGACATGATCTTGAACCAAACGGACTAGAATGTGTATGGATTGAAATAAAATTATGCAATAAAAAATCAATATTATTTGGAATAGTCTACCGTCCACCAAACTCCGAAACCTCATACATGAACTTAATAGAAACAGCTTTTTGATTAGCGGCTGAACGAAAACATTTACGACCACAACGGGCCGTTGTCGGCCCGCTATCGGTAAAATTAACCACAAGCTGCAAATTTATTATTGACCATATTTATGTTTTGTGGAACGAAAATATAATTTTGTTAAATATTTCATTAAAAGTGTTGCATATAAAATGCCTTTTTCTGATAGCGCAGTAATATGGGACCCTTATGGGCATTCCCATATGAGCAAGCCCATATAGGTCCCAAATGACTCCTATATGGGACCCGTATAGGACCCATATGGGCTGCATTTTTTTTGCTTATGCATTGATTTTTTTATTTTTGGGTAAAATATTAGGAGTTTATATCTAGTTAGTCATACATACGTTTTAAGAAATGAGTTTTTAATCAAATAAATACAAGTTTATATCTTTTTCCTGATAGCGCAGTAATATGGGACCTATATGGGACCCTTATGGGCATTCCCATATGGGCTAGCCCATATAGGTCCCAAATGACTCCCATATGGGCTAACCCATATGGGTTTGCCCAGAAACAGCCCATATGGGACCCATATATGCATGTTTGCTGGGAACATGTTTTACGTTTTATAATTAGTAAATTGTTTTATAAACAATTTAACCGAAATTATATATTTAGCTTAATATTTTCTATCAAGGAATTTACTAAGAGATTTTTTCATACACGTGGCCCTTGAGGTTATTTTTTATTATGCAAAAGTTAACAGTATTATTCTAACTAATATCATAATATGTATGAGCCTCGCTCTGGGAAAACGGTGCTAAATGCATTTGCGGACTGCGCAGTCTAATCTGGGAACACACTTAACGCACGTTCATTAAGCCAATATTTCCTAAGGCGAGGCTCATATATGTACGTTGTCAAGTATACTTTTAAAGTTTTTTTCACAATAAGTTGTATAAATTTTTACCAAAATGAAAAATGACAATAACCTCAAACATCATAACATCTAATTTCCTTGAACATTTCACCAACATTCTTTTTTGGATAAAAACTGGTTTTAAATAACAAGGGGAACACACTCTTACACATTTATTACTCTTAAAGACCCAAGAAGAACGCGAATTACTGCCCTTATAATGAAATGTTCTATAGTTGACTGATGTCAACTTGCTAAATTACTTTGTTTGCCAAAGTACATTTAAGTCGTGCATGTCTTATCCAGACATTTGTAAATAAGTAGGTGAAATCGTTTAATACTCGAAAATTCAAAATGAAGACCTAAAAACGTTACCAAAAAGTAAAAGTATGTTGGAACTCTGTTCCGTAGTTCTATTTTAAATTTGTTCGTTTTGATTGTCTGTTTAAAATTATGACATGATACTCAACAACTTTCCTTAAAACAGGACGCTAACCAAAGAAGGAAATGCTTACTGTTAAACTATCCAATAAAGTTCGCAAAAAGTAGTCTCGAACAAAGTAGTCCCGGACCTGACCGCAACATTGTACAATAAAGTTCTCATTTAGACTCCCATACATATGTCACATCATGTTAGAATCGACATTATACTCGCATTTTTGATCTGATTGGTGGTGCCTTATTTCTTAAGACTATGAACTCATTTTTTTTTGTTTATTAAACGATAAACAACTATTACATGAACACTAATTCTTAAATAAAACATGCACCTTACATTTATTAATATAAGCACATTCGAATAAACAATCGCTTACGCTCAGTTATTAATGAATTAAAAAAAACGTATATGGTTCAGTTGAGAAAAAGAAATGATTTTAAGAATTAGTATTTTATTTCACTTTACATGTTTCTCAAAATACGATCCAATGGGAAAAAATAAAAGCGAATGAGTCAGCATTTAATTCACGAGACGAGATAATATTCCATCCTTGAAATTGTGCACGCTTTGCACGAGGTGAAACACCGTGGCATGCTTTGCAAGAGGGAAAACATCTCGGCATACTGTGCACGAGGTGAAACACCGTGGCATGCTTTGCACGAAGGAAAACACCTCGGAATGCTTTGCACGAGGTGACACACCGTGGCACGCTTTGCACGAGGTGAAACATCGTGGCATGCTTTGCACGAGGTGAAACATCATAGCATGCTTTGCAGGAGGACAAACACCGTGGCATGCTTTGCACGAGGTGAAACACCATTTTACGCTTTGCACGAGGTTAAACACCGTTGCACGCTTTGCATAGTAAATACGTGCGTTTATTTATAATCTGATAATTGTGTTGACATGTATTTTACTGGTTTTAAATAAATGATTTACTAGAAATGTGAAAGATTGACATGTATAAGTGATATGGAATGTGGTTCAAATCTTTCGATATTCGAGAAAAATGTTTAAGTGTCAATAGAAAACAATACGAGTGTTCTAAAATGTACAAGAAAAAAATCACCGGAAAAGAAAACTCTCAATATAATGCTCGGGTATGAGGCATTTGTGTTCAACATGGCTGCACATAAAGTCTATACTACAGAAAAGCCTTGCGCCTAGGTAAATGATATTTTTGTTTGAACTGTACCGTGAACAATTTGCTTAAAAGGACTTGTCCGCAGATAACGAATACGAGTACGAATACGAGTACGACTATTTATGTTAATACGAGAACGCGTTCTAGCACCGTTGTAGTTCGAGCATGGGTACGATTACAAGTATTACTACGACAACGAGAACGCGTTCTAGCACCGTTAGGGGTTCGAGCATGGGTACGATAACGAGTATTACTACGAGAACGAGAACGCGTTCTAGCACCGTTAGGGGTTCGAGAATGGGTACGATTACCAGTATAACTACGAGTACGAGAACGCGTTCTAGCACCGTTAGGGGTTCGGGCATGGGTACGATAACCAGTATTACTACGAGTACGAGAACGCGTTCTAGCACCGTTAGGGGTTTGAGCATGGGTACGATTACAAGTATTACTACGAGTACGAGAACGCGTTCTAGAAACGTTAGGGGTTGGAGCATGGGTACGATAACCAGTGCGAGTATCACTACGAGAAAGGGACCGCGTTCTAGAAACGTTAGGGGTTCGAGCATGAGTACGATTACCAGCACGAGTATTACTACGAGAAAGAGAACACGTATGACGCCCCGCGCTTCAAGCCCCCATCCATACAATCCACGATACCTACCGTTGCCTCAAATAATATAAGTATCCACGCATTCTTGACTAAATTAATTTTATCCTTGTCGAAATATGTGCGTTTCGTGCGAATTGTTAAACCGTTTTGGAATACTACTTACAAGCAAGATTAAGTTCAATGAAAGGGGGGCTAAACTTTCATTTAAAATTCAATTCGGCGAGATATAGTAGCCTCCCTTTGTTATTCCATGTTAATGTGTAGTTTTGAGAAAAATAATTTAAGTACAGTACATCCAATATTTGCAACTGGAAGTTACATTTTTACAGAAAATCTATTAAATTATTTAACATAATTTAACACGTCGAAAGACATTTGCTGTGAATGTGATATGCATGAATTTACATTTTATTAATTAACTTGATACGAGATTATACGAGGTTGTTAGAAGAAACTTAGATGTCTTAATAATATAAGTAACAATTGCAAAAAGAGGTGAATCTCGCAACGATCACGAAAATGACAGTGATATTGTCTTGGCCAGAGTGTTGTGTTTCGAAATAAATATTGTGTATTTTGAAAAGAACTTTACGTGGAGCTACGAAGAGTCAGAGATTATTTTGTGTTTATTTATCGTGAGGCAAATAGTTTGGATTACAAATATTCTAAACACGGAGGGACTACACATTAAATTGTATCAAACACGCACAGGAAAAAACATCACTAGACTGCAAATAGTGTTATGAGTAGATTCTGAATACGAATGCTTCTTCATCGCATAGCGTGATTTTTTAGCCTGGTAGTTATTAATAAAATATACTCCCTAGATATAAAATCAAAGTACAACTATACACTTATTGACAAGTGAATCATTATATTCGAATGATGTGATATTCACCGGTAGTATGTGATATAAAGGTGAATGTGAACATATCATCAATTTCTTTGCACCACTATTCAATACGGTCGTAATTATATGACCATGGCATCTACAGTGTACAAATATTAGATTAGTGCCTCACTTGTTATATGGTATCTATAGTAATCAATTATAGAAATTGTAAACATATTAAGTATACACAGATGAGCCAATTCTCATCAATATTTTTAGAATTTGAATTTAGAATTTTCCACGCATTCTGAACAACCACAACAACACCGATACAAACTGAAAAGTTGTTTTAGTTGCACTGTCAATCAATAAAACAACGCTTAATCATCTTTATTTGATCGAAATATTGTGTTACTGTTGTTCGCCAGAATTACACAACATGTCATTCTCAGCGCTCATTGCAACGAATAACCGAGTGATTATTTTATTTGGCGCTGATTTAGATTGCGACACAAGGTGCGTTATGAAGTTATTGGTATTTTTTATTTCTTATAAGTTAGGCCAATTTAATATAACAAATGTATGCAAATGTCTTCGTGAATTAACGGGTTTGTGTACTATGACAACTTAACAATCTGCCTACCTTTTGTGTGATTGGTTATTAAGCATAAAGTAAAGTTTATAGGCGTGGCTGTCATGAATATTCCATTACATCAATATTGAAGAACACCAAATTATCAACAGCGCCAGGGAAAACGTTGCCATCTGACCACTGCTAGTTGGGTTTTTTGTCGTGCTTTTGGGCGCCGGCGTTGTGGGTACGATGTCATCGATTTGAAGGCGTGGAACCTGCATGTTCCCCACCCACTCGTCGGAAGGTGCAGTACCACACGTGCTGCCAAAGGGGTCGCACAGGTTAGCTTGAAGCCGTATCATGTCCTTTAAAAAAATATGGAACATATAGTTCCATTTTGAAGAGCTTGTTTCTACTTTTTTCAAACAGAACAATACCGTTTTGGTGAGACCGGATGACATTTTCAGTTTTTTGTATACACTGCTAGAAATTGTGTTATTTGTTATATCTTAAATTAGCAAAATTACTATAACAATCAAAATGCAAAATATGTACACACAGTATTATCACTTGTAAATAATAAACACATTACTTCACATAACATTATACATAACATTTATTAACCAAATATCATTATCAAAGACTTTTATTGATATAATTAACGATATTTTGAGTACTGAAATTACTGCCATTGATTTAAACCAGATTCGTGCATATATTCTGATACAAATGTAATATTGAACCAAAGATAACCAAAGTACTTACATCAAACAAGATAATCTTGGCAGAATCAAAAGCCATGTCTTTCGCAACAGGAATATGGTATGAGATGATGTGTTCTATAAAAATATAAATACACACGCCAATATACCTAACGTGACCACATTCGCAAGTAAACTAAACACAAACAAAATATATAATAGGCCTAATAACTGAACTGTAACGTGTTAGGACATATTCTTATGTCTTATAGTTTCCTGACCCGGTGTTCTCTAGTTTAATGTTTATTACTAATCTATAAGTTATTTCCGTTGGAAAAAGAAACAACAAATCAACACGCAGAGCAAGTTAACACTTTAGTTTAAGAATTCATCTCTTGCAAATTGACCATTCCCCCGTATAGTATGGCACGTTCGAACATGAATTACATCTTACATGTAACTTACTTTCGATTTGGTCGTGAATTTTCGGCAAAATCTGCTGTTCAACGACCGTTTCGTTGATATACTGCTGTAATTGTGGGTTCTAAAATACACGAGGACAGAATACAAAGTGCCTTTGTGTGAACAACAGAATTTCATGAAGATATACCCAATGACCATTGTATCAGTTTATTTTCGCTTTTTTTAAAACAATACAATTGCATTATATACATTAATAGTCACACTTATCGTAATAAGAGAATACGTTCTTCACAACCACTGTTTACAAACATACGAAACTCGTGAATATACGTTAACCAACACAGTATAAAGCGATACTACTGACCTTCACGTAGCCAAAACGTACAGCATAATACATTAAGTTATTCGGTATTAGACGCCGAAATCTCCGATCTTATTGTAATGTATTATCTTATTAAATCAATCTTAAAACAAGTTTTTATAATAATGTTTTGCAATATATACATAGAATCTGTGTTAACATTGCTCATCGTTGTTCAAGTTGACAGCAAGAGAGTAATAATTGATTCCAGTAATATATGCGATAAATATATTCAAACGTTTAAGGATTGAACACATGGTAATCCTTTATTATCAGTAAATTACTTACCAGAATTTGTCCAACAAACGATTGGTCGATCACAAAACTTCCTCTGCAAAATAAAAATGACTGCATAATGTATTATTGAATTTTGACAGTATTATTATAATATAATTATTATACGATACCGACGTGTACCACATTGTGTTATGTGAATGTTTAAAACAGTGAAATTGCTTCAAATGAACATACTTCTAAATAATAATTCTGCGATATATATGTATATATATATATATATATATATATATATATATATATATATATATATATATATATATATATATATATTGAATAAATGCCAAAATCAATATGTTCGTAATATTTATAACGTTCTTTGAATGATTTTAATTGACATGAATTATTGACATTTTTATAACATGATCTTCTCTAAAGAAGGAATTCCTTAAAAATGATTTGCAGTATTTGTATGTGTCTCTTTCGGTTCCTGTTATCATACCCAGCAGACATGTTAACGGGTGATTTTATGTGAGCTGTACTATTATCGGATTAAAAGTAGATCAAATTTCATAATGGCAGCGCATTTTCCCATTTATTAATAAACAATGTTGTAAAGTATTTTCAAATGTCACATAATTGAAAACATCTAATATTCACACAAGGTTAATTATCACATTCAAAATCTTATCATTTTTGCGGACATCTAAAATAACATGCAAACCTGTTTAAAACGTTTTGGGGACAACACTCGAACATATCACAGCCGACGTAAACATAATATCAAGTTAAAAAGATATTTTAGAAATTATATTAAATTATGTTCAAATCGCCATACCCAATTCCGCTTGCTTTCAATGACAGTGTATTGTTCCTGAATTGCATCACTAACGGCACTTCCAGACGCTGGGGACAACATAATAAAAACAGTAATACATGTTTTGGCCAGTCTAGTTAATTTGTAATTCATTTACTTATTTAGACAATTTATATTACATTATTGCATTTCTGCTATAGTGTACGTGTGTTGGCCTTAAGATAAAATGGCCAATATATATATATATATATATATATATATATATATATATATATATATATATATATATATATATATATATATATATATATATATATATATATATATATATATATATATATATATATATATATTATTTATTTATTTATTTATTTATACATTAAATATAAGTATCTTCATTTAGATATTTAATATGCCGTATGCATGCGTTGCAAAAATATAAAGTCTTAAAACCCACCTATAAACATTTTTGATATTCTACATCAACAAGTATTAGCCAACTACTGGTCCCCAGTATACCTGTATCGTCGATCAATTTGTTAAAGTGAACACTACGACGCAGTTGAATATAAGTGATAATGAAATAGAATATTGCTTACACAGTCTGCTGAAAACATGTTTGTCACATCAGTAGCGTTGTCAGCAGAAAAATACACCCGACCCTCGGCATAAATTACAATTGCCGAATTTGCAAACGACAATCGGATGTTTCCAACACGCATGCGCACACCGACGACCCTCCCTGGCCATCTCGAAGCGATCTACAATTTAACAGCTTAACCATTATGTTCCAGTTATTCAAACACAATTAATAAGCTTGATAGCGTAGAAATAGTGATCTAACATTGACGATTTTGCAATTTCAGCATGACGCTTGTTATTAAGATAATGTCGAATTTTAACAGAGCATGACACAATACACAATTATTCATGCAATAATTAAATAAATGCAATTTCTGCAAAATGTTTATACTTACATCCGGAAAAAAGTTTTCGATGCAAAGTGTGTTCCAGCAGGTCATATTTAACCATGTAAGTTTCTTCTCGATTATCTAGAAACAAATGAAGAACATAATTGATATGTATAAATTACAAGGGGAATTCATGGTAAATGTTGTTTTCCAAATGTCACACTTGGGACAATTTTTTATGTTTTTTTAAACACCAAATTATAAAAATAAAAAATAAAAAAATATAAAGAATCGCCAGTATTATGTAAAATTTCGAAAATATCTCAATTAATTATGATTACGTATGTCATGTCGTTGAAAATCAAATGTGTGTTTAGGTGTAAGTATTTTTGAACTTACCCAGATGTTGATTGCTTTTTTTGTTGATTACATGGTTTAAATTGGGAGACAAATGTATTTATCTTTACTGGCATGAACTGCTCTATAACACCACTAGTTTGTGATAACTGTGGACTGTGATATATGAACTAAACATAATCAAATCCATGGTATGTTAATTGTGTGCAAAACTGGCCCTTATCCTCTACAGTGCTTGACAAACCTACCGTTTGGAATGTCAGTTCCATGTCCAGCAGTTTGGTTTCTTTCAACAGAATGATCGCATTGTCCAGGACCTCCTTTTTAATGTCGACAGCAATGCCATCTGACGGCGGCTCGTGTGGAAACTCAGCGTCCGTTACCGGTAAACATTTGCCGTTTAAACAAACATCTCCCTATAACACGAAGTGTTTAGTTTTGCCATCAAGTGTTAAAATTATAATAAATTCATCATTAATGTAGTATAATACGTCTAATATTTTGAGACAATATGACTTTGAGAAATTTTCAAGAACGGAATATAAATATCAAATAACATTAAGTAACTATTGCATTCAATATCATATATCATGTATTGTGTATGTGTATGTGTAGGTTTTAGGGCGCACCCAGATACCCACATAATTAACACAAACTGAATAACATAAATGATAATGAAATGTGGGTGTTGGTATGTTATGTATCACTTCATTTACACAATAGACTGATTAAGTCGAATAGGTGTACTACGAAACTGGGAAAAACACAGCCTGACGACACGTTTAGTAATTACTGCATTCATGGAGTGTTATCATACCACAACCATTGTTATCAAAAAAAAACGTCCATAGTTTAAAGTATTAAGAGCATACTACTGTAAGACGATGCGTAATGTATTTAACAATTATCATGTATACAATACACTCACGCTGTAAAAGACATATATTGATGTGGTATAAATATTAGATAAAATTAGTTAGAGATACACACACAAAAAGCGATAAAGCTTTTAATGAGGCTCTTTGTAGGTTCATGTTCACATATTTATTTTGAAAATGTGCGGGTGATAATTCTGACATTCTGAGGGTGTTTTCACAAGCTATTATCGAATCAGATAATTGAAGGTGTTGAAGTGACAAATACCTTGTGCAGAGCTTGGAATGCTCCTTTGCTGATATTCATGCTCAGGAACGAGGCGTCTATCGTGACATTCTCTCCAAACTTACTGTAGCTCTGTTTCACTGGTAAAATGGTAAACACTTTATAATTGAGTATGCGACCTAAACGTCCACGTTGAAAACACAAGTACTGAGTTTGACAATAAAACAGTAATAAGCTACGTTTAATGTGTATTTAGCAAAACCTGCATATCATATTTTGATTTTTGATAATTGTATTTAAACATTTCTATATAAATTGTATATATTAATAAAATAGTTGTGTCATTTATACGAACATATGAATTTGTAAAATCATCAGCATGTGATGTCAACATAATTTGCTTACAGTGTGAGGATGCGAACATGTGTTGTACAACGACGGTTGATTCTACGAGATCCTTGCAAACCTACATAAAATAGTTTATTGCATTAAAGACTTATTAACACCGAGTTATTTGCAATGTGTATGTACAGCAAAATGTGCGTATATATTGTGACACAATTTTTCTAATTTTAAAACTGAAACACAATTTCCTTATTCCAAAGCCAGTGACACCAAGCTTTAATCAAACAAAAATGTTAGTATACCTCACATAATGTTACTAAGCCACAGTAGTATTATAAATAGTCTCTTATAATTTCCGGAAACCAAACTTGAGTTGTAATATGTCTTAATGATGAAACAATGTTAAAACAGTAAAAACTCATATTTTTCGAATGTATATTGGCGTAAAATTCAGAAGTGTATTTTAATGAATGCAATACTGAAATACTGTTATAAATTTATAAGTATGTAAGAACTTATGTCGCATGGTGATATCGAACCAATTGAGCGTTGTAATAAGTCTTAGAATGAAACACTTTTAAAGAACATAAACATCATAGAAAAGATTTAGAATGAAACACTTTTAAAGAACATAAACATCATAGAAAAGATTAGTATTGAACTAAGTTGGCATTTGAATAATTCAATTTCGACGACATGTGATTTATTATTTACACGAGGGAAAACAATTGCACATCAATACTACACCGTACATAAACACAGAACAAACACACACTTTTGTGAGTTATTTTGGCCCACACTCTTAAAGCGGTCATTGATAGCATGTGTGGGTCGAAACCGGCATTAAAGAGTGCCACGGAGGTTAAAACTATTTGTTTACATTATAGATGGCACCAAAATACATCTCACAACATTGACAAAACAACACAGACATACGCATGGGAAATGAATACATATAGAATCACCTCATAGAAACCATCATTGCAAAAACACCTAAGCTGATAAACCAGCTAAATAACGCCCAATTCTCACACTAGGCCCATATTAATTTAGAAAACGGTTAATTATGAATGACAAATTACATCATAGCATTGCAATTCAAATCTAAACAAGAGATGTGTTTGTCAGAAACACAATGCCGCCTACTGCGCCGCTTTGAAATAAAATTTATATTTATCATTTGGCAGGTATAGAAATTATCTCCCTTTAAAGCTTGTTACTTCCCTTGGATTTTGTTTTTTGACCTTTGACATTGAAGGATGGCCTTGACCTTGACCTTTCACCACTCAAAATGTGCAGCGCCATGAGATACACATGCATGCCAAATATCAAGTTGCTTTCTTCAGTATTGCAAAAGTAATGGCCAATGTTAAAGTTTTCGGACGCACAGACTGACAGACAGACAGACAGACTGACGGACTGACGGACAGTTCAACTGCTATATGCCACCCTACCGGGGGTATAAAAATAATTCATATCTATAATAGTTAAATTGTATAGTATATAAATATTACATGTCTGACAGGGTGACAGTAAATTTGTCAACTTAAGGAAATGCTGTCAACCGAGGCGAAATTATATTTAAATTTATTATACCGAAAAAACTATTTTGAACATTTTTTTGTTATAATTGTGATAACAAGCATCGGAACGACAAACCGTTGTTTATAACCGCAATAACCAACGCTTACAGGTCGATAACTTCAATTCTAACACGATTTTATTAATACGTCATCCTCGACCTAAAGGTTATAAATGAGACCTATATTAACCTAACTTCTTTTACTTTTCCGCGAAAACCTGTCGTCACCACAAAAATGAAAATCAAATTACGTCGACTTCATTCATAAACAGTGAGCGGACAATCAATGTGATGTCATACTTATCTGTAAACATAAACAAAATGCATGCGCGAATGGGACAGTATAATTTTTTACCACTCCGCACATGATTGCTAAGGTAGAGGGAGACAGTATGTTTTATACAGTAATTTTTTTCCCGCTGGGTCTGACAGTATTTCTATGTCACGATGGCCTATGGGAGTTTAGCATTGTGAATACAAGTGAGGTACAATAATATCAGTTGTATACCGAATCATTCAACAGCTTCTTCAAGTCTGGTGAGAAAGAGCTGGCAATCAGTTCGACAAATTGGTTAAGGTTGCTGTCGACTGATTTTACACTGAGTTGGGATACTTCCAACGAACATCGGTGCATTTTCAACGATAGTGAGCCACCTTTCATGACTGCAACAAGAACAGAGAATACTATAGCAAGGCCAGTGGGCTCGGTTTCACGTGTTTATGTAAATTTCCAAAGGTGAACAAACTATATTGTTACATATTCTGGTTTGTCCAATATGTTTATATTTGAAAAACAAAAGTTCATAGTTCGAACTTTAAAGAATGTATATAAAATAGTTAGGGCTCGGAATACGCAGGTGATTAGTATACACGTTAAATACTATAATTTTAATTGTAAACGGAAAGTGAATCATTAAATATGTTTTCACTTGTTTATTTGCATATGTACTTTCGGGCGTCAACATTAATTACTCGATCCTCGAGACGGTGTTTTGGTTCATTCCATTTCATTAACAAGTGCATTAGTGTAAATTTCAAACAATAACATGCCGCAAACAATTATTCAAAACTACAGGCACAACATGCGTTCGTTCTGTTTTTACCTGCTTGGATCGTATACTTAATGGAAACTGATCCCACATCTACGTCTAGTATTCCTTGGCTTTGCATAATGCTAAAAGGGCAAACAATATGTAAAGTATCAATTTCATATAAAAACAATGTTACACATGCACGACAGATCACCGGGTCATTTATTGGTGGCTTGAGACCAATAGCCAAGCAATTAAACACATCAGAAGCGCTCTCCAAAAACAAATGTAAACATTCGAATGTGTAATCACAGTCCATTTATTGAACAACATACAGTATACGTTACGAAGACGGATGTGATGAACGTCGAATGCAAATATGCTGATTCTGTTAAGTTTACATGAATTAAAATAATCTCATAATAAGGAAATGTTTCAGTGTTCAACATTCGTCTTCAGTTGATCTCCGTTAATATTTCTTCCTTAGGCCAAACAAAATAAATTCTGTGTTTAGGGCAACGGTCTCAAAAAAAGCTAGATACAGAAGGGATTGATTTTTTTTTAATTTTAAACCCCAATAGACCCGCCGAATTTCGGCCCTTTCCCCTTGAATGTTTTTTTCAACCCTTTGACAGAAATTTATCCCAAAACCACAAAACCATGAGATCTGATTAAAAAAAAAAAAAAAAAAACTTTATATACCCTTAAAAACTTTAGGGTCGGCGGGGTTATGCTAGGTAAGGTCGGGTTTCCCGACACGCAGAATTTATTTTGTTTGGCCTTATTGTCAATTTGCAATGACATTTTGATTATGATTCAATACTCAATTATATGATTCATGCTTGTGGACTACTTTCCGATTAAAAATTCAACTATATTGACCCACACCAATAGCTAGACATTGGATATGTTCGGGAAACCATTGGGTTATCCATTGTTTCCATTTGAATATGCGAGCCTTTAGTTACAGGTGAATGCAAAACGACGCGTGTGATACGGAAGGAAAATAATCGTAGCTTAAAGCGGAAAAATAAATCTTTATAAACTTGGCCAGTTATGAACTAAAAAGTTATTTTGAAATACGCCAAAACTACTAGCAGTGTGGAGCAGACACAAATGCCTCTACGACAGACCAAAAATTTTAACACAGAAAAATCCATCATATATTCTAACTACACAAAAAGATAAGATTCTGCCACAAATGGTCGCCGCGAAAACTTCATTCTTTACGCTCATCTAAACATTACGGTAATTCCGCTGTTCAATGTTTGAACACATTTAACCAGGGAGAGAACAAAACACAAGCTATAACGAGGAAAACAGAAGAAAGGTTGTAATTCTGCCAAAATTGGTCGCAACCAAAATTCTTTCTTTTACGGACATTGACACATTAAGTCATTCAGCTGTACAAGTTTGAACAATATCCATCTAGCCTTTAAACAAAGACTTAAGGAAAAAAACATTGGAAAAAAACGTACGGACGGACATGCGCAATACTAAATACCACTCCGTTCGCGGGGAGTGTACAAATAGGTTATTTATAAAATAGTGAGTGTAATGTAATAGACATATTTTAAAATAGTGATGTTAATTTTGAACCATATCCCCACTTTAAAGAAAACAATTATGTATATTATGTATATTTTCAAATACAAAGTGTTACCAGGATTGCTAAATATAAACACAGCGAAACTCCAGCAGATAAATCGTATAAAAAAACTCATTATTCTGTATAATCATCAAAGACCAATTATAAAAACTGAACGAACACATAGTACATATAAAAAACTGGGTTCGTCGAGTGTCGTTCACAAACAGGAATAGAGGCACCATCAATTTTCCAGATTAATTCACAAAAGTTTAAAATTTAATGAATAAAACAAATAAATTCCATTAAGTTGATAACAGCGAGCCATTCAAAATGCATGATGTCCAATTTAATTACGATAGGTTGTTTGCAAACAACACTTACAACATTAAAACATACCTCTGTGCTTTTCCGACGACCAGCACCTCTGACATTGACCAATTCATCATCAGAGAACAATTACTCAATATTCCATATATTTTTACGTTACCATCGTCTCCAAACTTGCCGTGTGCCTCTATGTTTATCAGCTTAGACCCGTGGATACTAAATGAGAAGATAGTATATATGGTGTAATATGTGTATTCCTAGCAAACACGTTGACTTATTCTATAACATGTATAATTATACAATAATATAATAATTAAAAATGCAATGATCGGACAGCTGGTGTTAATATTACATTAAAAACAATATTTGGGCTGACTTATATAATCAGCATTTGAAGAGAAACATGGAGATTAACAAATGTGTTTTGTAAATTAGAAGTATTTAATTAACGTTTAGGATGGTGACTTTATTATTTTCAAAACTGAATTGAAATAATTGTGTCATTATAAACAGTGTCTTCATTTTTTTCATTTATCCTATAGTAAAAACTCTTTCAATTAGTTGGTCATAATTATTTTGCAGAAAAAATGTTCACGTAGTTTTTTAAGTGATGCATATTTAATAGAAAATAGAAATTTATTGCTTTTTTCTTCGATAATTAAATGTAATCCACATAACTATAACATACATTTTTTTAACTATCCACATTTATAGCTATGAACATACAGAGGCGTCGCGCATTCATCAAGTAAAAATGGCTACAGATATTAGGAAGGTCAAGTTTATATATATATATATATATATATATATATATATATATATATATATATATATATATATATATATATATATATATATATATATATATATATATATATATATATATATACCCTTCAACGAGAATTATTGATTATCAGACGAATGTAAATCTGTATGCCAAAATAAAATAAATTGTGTTAAAAATTACAAGTGACAAGATCAAACGTAACGAATGTATATATAACTATATACATATATATATATTACGTTTGATCTTGTCATGGTGCGGCGTCTCATTAAGGGTCTGCGCTGTTTGCTGAAAGGAATTTCTGTAAGAAATATTCTAAATATAGAAATAAATATACTAGACATCCCTAATTTTGAAAATAAATTGATCAAATTTAGAAGAATGGGAGAGTCCACTAGGCATAAATGGGTTAATAAATTTTACTATTATTTTAAATGTTAACCTTACACAACACAACAATGTATCCAAATGGCTGAGTACGTTTCTTCACACATATGTGTCGTGTTCTGAGAAAACTGGGCATAATGCTTGTGCGTAAATTGTCATCCCAGATTAGCCTGTGCAGTTCGCACAGGCTAATCAGGGACGAAAATTTCCGCTTTTATTGTATTTTCCGTTTAAATAATGTCTCTTCTTAGCGAAAATCCAGTTAAGGCGGAAAGTGTCGTCCCTGATTAGCCTGTGCGGACTGCACAGGCTAATCTGGGACGACACTGTACGCACATACATTATGCCCAGTTTTCTCAAAACACGACACATATACGACACATATGTGATATTTATTAATTGTATTTGTTTAAATGTAAACCTTGATTTTATTTGTAATTTGAACAAGGTATAATGAGTACCGATAAAGCTTGTTTTTTCCGACAATGTTAATCGTTGAAATGTACCAAAACTCTTCATTGATCACGGACAATTAAAAGCTAGAATTATAAATATATAAAACGAAGCATCATCACGTACATATATAGGATTATCGATTTATTGCACATTGTATATATTAGACGACACTGCTAATTCTCACTTTGTTAGGGTCCATGACAGGTCATTGTCGTGGCCAGTCAAATTGGCAAACTGGATTTTCTTCAACAAATGTTTCCGCCGGTCATTACTCAAAGTGGTAACTTAAACAATCCGAGGTTAATTATAGCTTTACGGAACCTGTGTTTCGTCGAAATTCTGCAAAAACACTTATTGTATACATTTTAAGTATACAAAACCATACAAGTTACCATAAATGTATTCATATATCGTTCAAATCTAATTTGCTTGACACATATTCATCCAAGTAAGTAAAAAAACATGACTTACCACATTGATATTTATCGTTATTGAACTGATTTGCATTCATCGAGTAATTATTGAAATACATATATAATATAGGATTAATAAACTCCGGAACCTAAAGGCTTGTCACAAAATGTAATGTATATGTTCATTGAGAATAGTAATCAGTAGTATTTTAGCTTCATTGAACATCGTGTTCTCCAAATATCAATTATGTTTTGTTATTGCTATGTACCATTGTTTGTTACAAAATATTGTCTTGACTTGACTGTAAATGAATAAAGAATATGGACCGTATACAACAATAAGACTTACAGCGGTCAAACTCGCTTTCTGGCACTGAAAGTCGGATTCCTGCAGGTGCTTGGGATTGTTCTTGAGATAATGTGAGACCGACAAAGGTCAAGGTCAACAGCAACCACGATGATGAATGCGCTTCAGGCATAATTGATGGCTTAACCATGTGTGCGTGCTTTTCTGCAATGAAAGGTTTACTTGCTCAAACATATCGTGCGGAACCCGCTAAGCTTTTACATAAAAGGGACTTAATCACAGTTTGGTTAAATGATGATTTTCGACATATTTGGTAATAGATTCACAACAAATAAATAATGCATTATGTTCAAACAAAAGAAATCACTCTTCTGACTAAAAAACAGTTGAAAATATTTGTTCCTTAATGTATAATTGTCATAGAAAATGGGTAAAATATTAAAACGAGTTCAACGGTTTTCCTATTTTTGGGGAAAATACTTGTATTACTTATACAAGACTCTGCATTCACTAAAGCGTGCGAGTCTTAGTCTTCAATTCACCAGTATATTGTTTGATGTGGATATTGTAGTCATACATACTTCAAATTGACATTAAAAAACGTAGTTGTTGCAACATATGCTACTAAACCGGAAGTTTATTTTCATATTTTTTTAAAAGCAGGTAAATAAGTATGAGTCATTGGGATCAATTCATACAAAACAGAGACACTATGTGCGCTATTAAACGGTTCTGTCAGTTATTGTTGCAGCCATTGTTAAAGTAGGACTGCAACAGCGCTAAGCGACTTGCCCCATAAACGTATACAAATCCGTGTGTGATGAGCTGCTATATGCAAGCAGGGAAGTGTGGCAGAACACAGTCAAGTTTTGCAATGCAAAGCAAACATGCATATCATTGTATTTGATAAAATATCTTATATATGTCAAATAAATATTTAAAAGCATATATAAACGTTAAAACAAATGGGGTAAGAAAAACGGTATTTATTTGAGCGAAAACGTCCTTGTAGCTTTTAATACATGTTCTAATTCACAGTTATAGCTAAGTACACCAACATTCGTACCATTCAATTAACAGTTCCCGCGGCGACATGCAAATGGGTAATTCAACGGCTCCGTAAACGTTTATGAAAACTCATTCGTGAAAGTAAACATAACAAACCACGAGAAGCGGTATACTTAAAATATACAACTGATTATATTTTATTCAGTTGAATCTTTTTGCTCAAAATGTAAAAAATCATTTCAAATGCATTCCGAAAGTATAATTAGAGAGAACGAGTGATGTAACATTCGATTCACAGGTACTTGAAAATATTTTTTTTTGGTCCTTATATATATAATAAAAGAAAAGGTATCCAACGATGATTTCACAGGTGTATTTTATAACCCTATGCAAAAGCATAAAAGATCGAATAATGCACACAACTGTCGTTGTGGCTGTCAGCAGCAAGCATCAATCTATGATTAAACACCGTTTATTTGAGGAAAATTCACCAAGTATGTCCAAACAGCTAAAAGTTTCACAAATATGAACCCAAAATCGAAGTGTGTAATTCTCGACGTCAAAATGTAAGTTACGACGGAAGGCGATTTTTGGTCGATTTTTCACAATTAAACAAGAACTTTGGTATAAACTCCAAAAATATTTAAATGAAGCCTCTTCAAAACTAATCAGGTTAAGGCGGAAAGAGCCCTGTCCTTTGACGAGCCTAAGCAGACTTAAAACGGTATGCAACTTCACGCAAAGCATCAAGTATTATCCCATTAGCAGAGGTGCATTGGCGGTATAACACACCATGGACTAAATTAGCCTTTACCACGCCTTGTTGAATAAACCTGCAGCGTGCTATTTAAAGATCATTTTGGGGGTTTTCCAAAAATTGGAGAATCTGCGTTTGTCAACTGCGCAAAAACTAAATCGTCAAGCGGCAAATAGGCAAGCCTTGCGCTATCGTGGTTCTTAGCCTCGCATGATAAACTTGATCTTTATCCAACACTCATATAATATTCTCTATTTGTCCATCTACTCGCCGAAATTGTACGTAAAACGAAGGACGCTGTAAATATTATTGCTCTTTAAACACTTTGTAATTATTGTAGTGTGTACATGTATTAAGATATCAATATAAAAAGACTCAAATATAGTCCCAACTTACATTAGCATAAGCCACGTTTTAACAGACACGATCGTTAGTATGATGACCTTTAACTATGTCTTCTTTAGTTGCTATAGGATTTAGTTTATAATTGCCAAATGGTATGAATGGCCCAGCAGACATTTAGGCGGATGCGGGTTAAATATCGCACTATCCAAACAGTTTGAGCTTGCACATTATTCGTGAAATG
This sequence comes from Dreissena polymorpha, assembly GCF_020536995.1. Taxonomy (NCBI): domain Eukaryota; kingdom Metazoa; phylum Mollusca; class Bivalvia; order Myida; family Dreissenidae; genus Dreissena; species Dreissena polymorpha. Next base: position 37,162,179 of record NC_068368.1, on the reverse strand, counting down.
TTAAGAACGGTTGGTGCCACACTAATTGAATAAATTAGCATGTGTCCAGACATTGATAACAATCCAATGATTTTTCTTAGAATATCCAAAACATAGAGACATACAATTACTATTATTCAAATGAAAATCAACACAGCATAAAATAATTAAATGCGGTGCTTACAAATGAATTTCATTTTCAAAGAAATTGAGCATGGGGTGAGTGTTGTATTTACATAAATTCCAATAATAGTATATTTCATAAAGCAGAAATCATATATATATATATATATATATATATATATATATATATATATATATATATATATATATATATATATATATATATATATATATATAAATCTTTGTTTGATAGTATTAGACTTGAAAAATCGTTGAGAGCGTACGGGCCCTTTGTTGTCACCTTACGATAAGTAGAAAGCAAGGATTTGACCTTAGTTTACGATTGATGTCTAAGCACGCTCAAGCCATTGTCTGCCTTTTTTAAGCCTCCATATGTCATTGATGGTTTAACACCTCGGACAAAAATGCTAGCACGTAAACGATAACCCCTAGTAGCAAAAAATAACAAATTTTGTTTTATATACTATGCTACCGCAATCAGAAAAAAAACTTTGCTAGACAAATATCCGTCCGTTGGATCATTTTGTCCGATGGGCATAAGGCTGAAGAGCAAATGATCCATCTTCAATATACGTGTTTCAGCAAGGTTGATCTGAATCACCGAGACTAATACTTGACCAACCTTATCATGGCGATGCCTTTGCAAACCCTAGCCTCATCAAACTGATAGCTTTGTCATGCCTTATACAAGATCCAGGTTGATAATTTAATTAACCATTGTTTCATTGAATAATGTCAAAGTCACAAAGGAAATCTACATGGCCCAAGTGTCATCAGAAACTAAACATGTAATTGTTTTTGATGAATTTCAAAATTCAATACTATATAATATATATATTATGCATATTTACCAATACAGATAAGTTCACTCAAATGCAGTGCTTTTAGCAAGTACAACTTATATCAAGAATCACACAAAGTATAATTTGTTTTTGATTAAATGTAATCTCATCTCATATTTGAAAACATTCTGTCATCCTATAAACGATGTTCACATTGTGAACGTTCCAATACAATAACGTACGGAAACGGAAGTGTAAATTTATGTTCCTGTCGTCATATAACCGGTGTTATATACGGTTAACAATGAAACATATTTTCACAATTGCAAACAGTATTTTTTTTATATTTAAACATAATACAAAATCACCTTAAATCACGGTTTATTCTTTATCCATAAAACATATTTGATCTCAACGCATCAGAAAGATATTCACCAGCAATAACACAAATGAATTAATACATTAACTTGGGAATTCCCCGCCAGGTAAGGTTGACTGTAAAATGAACACATTTATCCGTTTAAAGTTTGCAACAGGAAGAAATATTAAACCTACCCATTACGCGTATCGAATTTAAAACCTGATCTTTATATACGTACGACAAATATGCGAATGAAACATTTTCGTGTTTAATAGATAGTTGTAAAAACAGTGTAAACATTAAAGGTCGTTTTTTGTAACAAACAATTTAAGAAAGTATATGATTGACAAGCATGCATTTTTGAATAAATAATTTAAAAATAATATCCACTCTTTAAAAAAAAAAGGTGATGCTAAGTTACAAGCAATAAAGAGGTCAAATTATAAGACCTGCAAACATAATACAATAATATATTTCTCGAATATAAGTACGCTTACTTATTCGTATTTCATTAAAGTAAAAAACAAAACGCTTTCAGTGGGATTTCCAAGACTCAAAACATAACGTATGCATTATATTCTAAACAGGGAAATAATACTCACGGCTAAGAGCAATGTTAAACATATATTACATATAATAACATGCAGATCAGTGTAGCATGTATAATATAAAAAAACACAAACTATAAAATCAAACAAAATGATAATTATACATGTACATGTAAATGAAGACTTCATTGTTTAACCGTTTCCATCGTAATAATGTCAAAAAAATAGCTATAAATATTATATTTATTTCTTTTCAAACTTAAATGTTTGATAAGCATTCGAATGTCAACAACTTTATTTGCATAGCAAGTTTGTGTTGTTTTGTGTATAGTTACTTAAACAGTGACTTAACAAAAGGTGTGTTGTCAGTTACCGTAAATATTCGATTTACTGAAATCATTCAATAAACAGTTGTTTTTGATGTCCTCTATGCGTGGGTATGACTTAATCCTATTATTTACAGTATATGCTTATCCGCACTATTTACGGACATCAGGTAGGTGTATACCACAGTTTGTGATTGCTTCAATGTCACTATGGTGATACAACATACATTTTGTCAGTGTTCTTCACTGTGCATTCAGTTTTACATTGTTAATGTTTAAATTACTTCCTGCACTGTTTTCCTTTTGTTTTAAGGATTGTGTCATCCACATCGAAAACATGATTGATAAGATACAACGATCCCAGTTTTTTACACCCCAATTTTACTGTTAAAAAATTGCTGTAATCACAACTTATTGGATTTCCTTTTATGAACTTTGACCATACAATTCCATTAGCGACACTGTGTACTTCAAAACTGCAATCCACACTTATAACATGCATCAGCTTGTTCTTGTTATAGTTTTTATTATTTTTATTTGTTTGATTTTGCTTGGCGTGTGAATTAGTTTGGTTTTTGACAGCAACGGTCTTAACTTCGCAATCGTTATTGTTTATCATGCGTAGTACTTTTTTTATGATTTTTTCTTTCA